>NC_056728.1:417043666-417303666 GCF_019279795.1 Protopterus annectens | reverse complement strand
CTATAGGAATCAATCAGAGGAGGTCAGAAAAGATTGAGAAGAGAGATTAGTTAAGCAGTTCACAAATAAACACTGGGAAGACATATGTATGGATCCCAAACCTGCAACATAGTCTAGAGGATTTAGAATTTTTGTCTGGAAGAGTTTGCATAGGAACATTTGTACCCCTAGCAGACCCTAAGGAATTTTTCCTTGGTTGGATGGTAAATGCTGGAGATATAATGGGGAAGAAAGAGAACTGGGAACAGATGTTTTGGGAATGTAATAAGTTGGCATACTTTAAAAATTCCCTACAGAGTACTCTGTCAGGAATACTCTGTAAGGGAACAAATGAGTGTAACTAAGGAAATTATTTTTTGAGCTGGCATACAGGATGTGACTTAACTAGAAAAGTCTTGTTAAGTTTAATACTGGTGGCTGGCAAAACAAGCAATTACTAGAAAATGGAAATCAAAGTCTTAATCAACCATACTTGAAGTAATGAATATTGTAACAGAGATAAAAAAACAGGAAGTAGAATCTTTAGAAAAGGAAGGCATAAATTATACAGAAAACGGAAATTGTGGGAAAAATAAATGCAGAAAAATGTTTTGGAAGAGGAATGATGTTCAAGAGAAGGTGGAAATTGAACAAGTAATGTTGCATTTATTATATCGTGTAGAATAATATGTGATGTATAATGTCTGTAAATGTGAACTTGTTAATATTGTTTAATTGCTGTTATATTAAAGTAAATTTGCCTATGTCACAAGTTATAATTCAAGAAAAGTGTTTAATATATATATATATATATATATATATATACACACACACACACACACACACACACACACACATATATATATATATATATATATATATATATATATATATACACACACACACACACACACACACACACACACACACACATATATATATATATATATATATATATATATATATATATATATATAAAAACTTGGGTAAAAGATGAAAACGTATAGTGCTTAAGAAGCAACTAGGGTAGGAACATTCACAGAAAGGAATGAATAACTATTTGGACTATGAATCTAGGGGGCAGAAGTTGATGTGGGACATAATAGTGGGAATGGGAGTAGATAGAGAAGATAAGCATGAGAATGTTAATAATTATATCAGGTTTCTGAAAAACTTGTGATCCATTTCAACGAATGTATAAATAATCTTATATAATAGTATGAAAAATAGCTCATCTTCAAGATTAAATGATGTTTCAAATAAAAAAAGAATCTGAACTATGACATTTTTTCACTTTCATGAATGAATAAAATGAGACAGAGCTTGTTGAAAATGTATATGTATATTATGTCAGGAAAGAAAACTAGACCATTAGAAAGTCTAAGCAGAAAGAAATGCTGAGCTGTTTTAATAGTTTTATATTTTGGGTCAGAAGAATGTGATGAAAACTACCCAGAATCTGACTCGCTCTGCATATCCTAATGACATGAAAATATTTCACTGGCTATACAGCACACTGTTCTGCAAACAATGCATGCAAACTCTGTATTTAGAGGAAAAATACATGCTGGAAGGTGGGACTAATAAGGAAGAATGTGTTCTATAGCCACCAACACAGGGAAAACATTTTGGATAAAAGAAATCTCCATAAATTGTCAGAAGTGTCAGAAAAAGAAAACTTGTTGCAGCAGAACCTTTATTGTACTAATTGTTACATTGTCAATATCTTTTCCAATTTTTTGAAGCTTTTCTTCCCAGGCCAGAACTGAAAAAGGCCACACTGTATGTCCAGTTGGAGTATCCTGGTAAACAAATGCAATAAATAAATACATACATGTTTTTCAGCTCTAGATAACTAAAGGAGTAATGCTATTTGGTCATTATTATTATAGAGAAAACTGACAGTGGAATTAATACCTTATATACAGTGGCAGATATAGATTTTGTTTTTTGACAAGGCACAAGGTTGTTACATCATCTTGCTGGCTTACAAGGTACATCAAATGTGCCACCCTCAATCAATCAGAATCCAATTCATTTTAGTCATAAATAACTTTTCTCAGAAGTCCAGATGTTCAATCCAGCCTTCCATAAGTCCTTTATATGCCCTCAATTATAAGTAATCTTAGGCCATCTGCATAACATTTACAAAATAAAACAGGTCCAAACTAGACTGGCAGTGGGAAAGATACAGACCTCAGTTGGGTTAGGGCTTCAGACAAACAGGGGAAGAGAATCTATCAATCCAACAATTCACAAATAAAACAACTTTAACTTCAAAGCCACACACACAGACATCTTTAACTTTAGATTTGGTCACAAACGTAGCAGTTTAAAGAAATTCAAACATCACTCAGGTTTACACTTTCTGATTTTGCAAGTTATGTATCTCAAACCAACTGATTCCCAGAAAATGAATTATACTTGTTTTGGCAGACAGGGCTCTAGGTTTTAACTGCCACATTGCTGATGTCAATATTTGAATGTGCAGTGGAAAGATCAGTATGCAGTGTGAGTCCCACCAGTGGTAATAATTAAAACACAAAGAGTTATTAATCTTAAAATGTCAGTTCACAATTAAGACACTGCCCTTATGCCATAAGATGGGTTAAATGCCATGATATATTGTTTCTCCTTATCTCTGCAAATATGCACAATCTTTTGTTATTTATTTAATTATTTATTTGCTTTCAGTAAGTGGAAAAGTCCGACTGGGTAGGGTGACCCTTTTCAACGGTGACCTGGGAAGAAAAGCTTCAGAGACATCATTACTCATAAAATATAACAAGTGGAAAGTCAGTCACAATATAGATACAAAGTCTGCAATACATTTAGGAATATAATTACAAACTATTGTGGCACAGGTTCACAAGGTGATTTAAAGCAATTGAAAGGTATATTTGAGTATAATCTCATATAATGCCTATAAAAGCAGAGATTGGCAAGTTGGTTAAACATGTGAAAGGCAGCTTAGATTTTTGGGAAAAAAAATCTCCAGAATGCATTTGCCCATATCATCACATAGGTACACAAATTTGTTGAGACTGGGGAAATGTTAGATTACAGCTAAGAATAACTTTATTGGAGTTGAACTTGAATAACAGAAGTAAAGTAGCTGCAGGATTGGCATAGTGAGAGTTGTGTAATGAGTGAGGGAATAAGAAATGAGGTATATGGGCATAAGAGAAGCTAGTGTAAAATAAAGAATAAAGGTGAAGTGGAGAACAAGGGACAGTCAGAAGAATAGGAGCTGTCTTGATAAGATTAGGCTTAGGCCATGGTGGTGAGGGATTATCTGACAACATGGTGAGGGGTATAGTGGAAGTGGGGGATGAAAAAATGTTGCAGAAGGTATTACCTTGGAAGTTCAGAGCATTGCTAAAGGTAGGAGTCATGCAAGTATGATTTTCAGAGCATTGCTGTAGGTAGGAGTCATGCAAGTATGATTTTAGTCCATGTTTGAAATGAGAGGGATTGTTCATTTGATACAGTGAGGCAAGTACTGAGTTCCACATTTGGGCTACATAGTTACTTTAGAGAGCTTCTCGTTGTGAGTTGTAGGATTGTTTGTCTAATGCCAGAAGTTTGTCAGAGGAATAAAGGATATAAAGGGTTGTTCTAATTAAGCAGGGGGTTGAGAGCAAGTAATTTACTAGGAAGGTATAGGATTTTATTAACTTTTTTAGCTGGTTGAGTTTGAGTAGATTGGGGAAACTAAGCCAGTTTAGTTTTCTAAGAGTTATGCAGAGCTAGGTACTATTAGGAAGATTAGTTGTAAATATTGCTATTTAATATAAGTTTGTTCAAGTTTTGAGAGCTGAGAGGATTGTAAGTTGATGAAGGCTAAGGATGTTTAAGGGGAGAAGGTATGCAGTAGCATTCCGTGAAAGGTTTGTCAGGAATTTATTCACCCTGTATAAGAAGCCCAATTTTTATGGGATTGTTTAGTTACTTGTGTATGTGTAAGTTGAATTTTAAGTATTCATCAATTATAACTTCTAGTAGTTTGGAGTGGTGGACCAGTTCAATGAACATAATATAGTATGACTGAAGGAAGAGGGAGTTCTGTAGGGCAGAAACACTTTTAGGGGGAAAACAGCATGAGTTTTGATGTAAAGTGATTAAGGACAATGTTAGATTTATCTAGCCATGAATCAATAGCTGTGAAGGCTAAGATTTTTATTTTAAACTTCTGGGATGCAGGGAGTGGATCAAATTATTTTAGAGTCATCGGCATATTGGATAAAAGAGCCACCACTTAGTACAAATAGTAAATCATTGATGAAAATGTTGAAAAGACGCAGTCCCCATATAGATCCCTGAGGAACACCTACAGGGATAGGAAGGCAAGCAGAAAGTAAGTGATGCCATTTCATATTGTGTTCTCTGGCACAGGTAACAGTAGAACTATTGTATGGCTTTGGTTGGTAGACCTAATAGAGAGCCTATTTAGATGCTGAGAGTGTGAGGCTGTGTCAAATGCTTTTGATAGGTCTACAAAGACCGAGGAGACTATTAGATTGTCATTTCTCTGTTCATTTACTATACTGAGGCTAGAGAGAAGAACAATGTTGGGAAGACTGGAAGCCATGGTGAGATGGATATAGATCTTTTTGTTTAGTAGATGTGTTAGCAGTTGTAAGTGCATGTACTTCTCTAGGTTTTTTGAGAGGGGAGACAGTATGTCTACTGGTCTGAAACTTGAGATATCTGTGGAGGATCCACCTTTGTTGAATGGTAATATGTAAGACAGTTTCCATATTAAGGGAGAGAAGGATTCCTAGGTAGATCTGTTAATCAGAATGGAAACAGAATAATTAAATAATGTTGGCGGCTAGCTTTAGATATTCACATGAGAGGTTGTCAAGAGCAGATGTAATTTTCAGTTTTTCTGAAATAGTGTTTAATTTTGGTGGTGGCTATAGGCTCAATGTTGAAGAGATGAATATAACGGAGAGTATGTGTGGGAGTGAATAGGTGTTCATGCTGAGGTTTGAAAGGTAAGTAGCAGTACTGATAAAGTGAGAGTTGAAAGTGCAGGCAATGTCATATCAGTTTTGGTGGTGATGTGATAGGATGTCAAGGTCACCCAGATGTATGAGTTGGGAAATGATGGTCCAGAAGTATTTATGCAATTTGGAGTAAGAGTGTTGATGGCACTAGAAGAAATTCTTTTTGTCTGCACTGACTTTTTTTTTTGCTTTTGTTACAAAATATCGATATTGTTGTTATTTGTCTAAGGTTTTGTTATTTTGCCAGGTAATCCACAATTTGTTTCTAAGATGCATTAGCTGTGTGAAGCATGGGGCTGAGGAAGATCTTACTGTTTTGTTTCTGATTGCTGTTTGGCTATTAAGTGTAGGCAGGGAAGTTTTATTAAAGTAGGTAGTGGCATCATCTAATGTAAGATGCTTTAGGATGCTCTAAGTATGTGCCTTGAATGAGGCCTGAGATATATTAACCGCTCTTGCCCTGGTGTGCTAGCTCTAGTAGTACCTAGCTCAACTCTGCTCTGATTTCTGCCCTAGCCACAAGCCATCTGATGTCACAAGAACCCGTCCAAACTCCGGTGACTGCATCTGCTTGCCTCCTTTTTGTACCCTCTATCAAGAAAAGAAGAAATACCTAGCTCAACTCTGCTCTGATTCCTGCCCTAGCCACAACCCATCTGATGTCACAAGAACCCGTCCAAACTCCGGTGACTGCATCTGCTTGCCTCCTTTTGTACCCTCTATCAAGAAAAGAAGAAATACCTAGCTCAACTCTGCTCTGATTCCTGCCCTAGCCACAACCCATCTGATGTCACAAGAACCCGTCCAAACTCCGGTGACTGCATCTGCTTGCCTCCTTTTTGTACCCTCTATCAAGAAAAGAAGAAATACCTAGCTCAACTCTGCTCTGATTCCTGCCCTAGCCACAACCCATCTGATGTCACAAGAACCCGTCCAAACTCCGGTGACTGCATCTGCTTGCCTCCTTTTTGTACCCTCTATCAAGAAAAGAAGAAATACCTAGCTCAACTCTGCTCTGATTCCTGCCCTAGCCACAACCCATCTGATGTCACAAGAACCCGTCCAAACTCCGGTGACTGCATCTGCTTGCCTCCTTTTTGTACCCTCTATCAAGAAAAGAAGAAAGTAGGTTATGGGCATAGTCCCACTGGTATACTAGGCCTCTGTTTTGGATATCTACAAGGGGCTTACAGTTTGCCTGAGCTTGAGCCACTAGCAGCCGGTACCTCTCCTTCACAGCCTCTCTTCTACCTTCTCACCTCCACACCTATAACTATCCCACTCTTATAATTAGTTTTTACTTTATCTCTTCACTAGTTAGCTTCCCCACTCTCCTTCTTCTATACCTGTTTTATCCACTAGGTGGCACCCTCATCCCTTCCTTTTTTCACTGCTGCTCCCTCTCGCTCTAACTATCCTACTTCTGTAATTTTAGTATTGGTCTTCCTATCCCCCTTCACCCTCATCCTTGCCAGTACTCTCTGTCTGTCTCCCTTCTTTTTTTACCCCTGAAACTTGCCTAAATTTTTTTTCTATTCCTTGACCTGCTCCTCCTCCGTTTCACCTTATGCTTAAACACTGATTTAACCCTCCTTTATTTTTGTCATTCGCTAGTGTACTTGGTCATTCTAGACCTTTTCCTTTTCATGTTATACCTCTCTTACCTATAATTACCTGCATTTCTGATAGTCTCCTTTCCAGTTTCTCCTTCAATTGTTTCTACCCTCTCCGTTCGCCCTGCGGGCTCACTCCGCTCCCCTACCCTACCCCCAATTCCCACCCACCCCAGGGGTCCTAAACTTATACCTCCTTAAACACACCCCCTAACACAACCAACCAATCCCTTAACTCGCCCTTCCCTCTTACTTTAACCACACCCCTACCCTCCTGTTACTACTCTGTATAATATACTCCCTAAAATACCTCTATTCTTAACCCTCTACTCTTAACTTAAATATCCTTTTATCCCCTCACTTACATTTGCAGGTTCCTTATTCATTCTCTCCTCCAATCCCACTTCCTCTTCCTTTTGTTTTACTCTAGTTACAACTTTACTTCTCCACAAAAATGGCTCCCTCTACTCTAACTATGCTTACACTTTCAGTTTTACTCTTAACCACCCTCCTCTCAGCCTACCTTCTTACCTCCTTTGAAAATCTGCACCATGTCCAGCTTATACACTCACACAAACAAACTACAACTTGCACATATACACCCCTAACTACACACTCTAATATTACTTCCACTCCTAGCTAACTTCTACCTAAATACCACAGACTCTCCCACATTAATCATGTCCTACCCACCAATAAAAAATTGAAACTTCAAACTTATCTGAGAAACAACTTAATAACAAAACCAAATAATCCCACCTTACAAGATGGAGACATCCACCCCAACCCTGGCCCTACCAACCCTACTTTTCAAATAACTAACCCTAAACTCAATGATTCCCTCCTAATAGGACATCTGAACATTCAAAGCATCAATAATAAAGTATCTCACCTTCATGCCCTCCTAGATATCCATTCCTTTGATATTCTCTGCCTCACTGAGACTTGGCTAAAACCTGATACAAAAGACAATGAGATTACTCCCCAAGGCTATAATATAGTGAGACTTGACCGATCAAAACGTAAAGGTGGTGGATTAGCAATTCTTTTTAAGAATGAACTTAATATCTCCACCCTTCCAGCTTATCTAACCCAGGATAGCAAAGTCAAAGTCCTCATAACTAAATTCCAATTTAACACCAAGAAATCCCTATACATTATCTGTATTTACTTCCACCAGGTAATAATATACCCACTTTAGAAGCCTTTCTCAGCTGGGTATCTTCAACTTACCCCCAAGAAACAATAATCCTAGGTGACTTCAACATAGACTGGAAAAGTATCAATGCTGAAAATCCTACCTCTCATATCGACCTCCATGGTTTCACCCAAACCATTACCTCTACAACAAGAATTAATAAACCTAATTAAAAAGAGAGTATCTTAGAGTGGATACTCATAAACAAAGTTAAACAAACTTACAAAGTAGGAACCCTGCCAGATGATGTCATTGATCACTCTTTGACTTATATTACAAGAGAAAAGAAAGATTTACCTAACCTCCCCACCATTAGAATAATACGCTCTACCAAACATTTTAGCATAGACTTATTTCAAACTGAACTCAGAGAATGCAACTGGAACCCCTTAAAATCCCTTCCTCTTGAAAATGCAGTAATATACTTTAATATAACTTTCTTATCCATTCTTGACAAACATGCTCCCAAACGTACCATCAGAATGAAGTCCAACATAGCCCCATGGCTCTCTAATGAAACTAAAAATCTAATTCTACTTAGAAACAAAGTCTGGGCCAAATGGAGATGCCATAGAAATAGCTCTGATCTTCTTCATTTCTGCCAGCTTAGAAATACTACTAAAAAGCAATAATTACTGACAAAAAAAACTACTACTGTAAACTTCAACAAACTCATCAAAATAATCCAAAAAAGTTCTGGTCTTGTATCAATAGACTGCTTTCCCCAGGTAACTCCAAAACTCCCACCCCACTTGATGCTGATCCAGATACCCCCCACCTAACTGCAAATACCTTCAACTCTTTCTTCACTGACACTATACAATCTCTAGCTAGACAACTGAACACTGATAACTCCAACCTTCCAATCAACTTAGCACACTCCTCCCATAACTTTAAACTACAACCCATCTCTACCTCTCTCATCTATAGACTTATTCATAAACTGAAGCCTTGTACCCCATCTGCTGACAAGCTTCCTTCTCTTTATCTCCAAAAAGCAGCCAAGGTAATTGCATACCCTATATCTATACTTATAAATAGGACAATCCAAGAAGGAACCATCCCAGACATCTGGAAAGTCTCCCACATTATCCCTTTACATAAAGGTGGGAACTCTATTGATTACTCTAACTATAGACCAATTGCTCTCCTATCACCCTTAGCAAAAATTATGGAGAAATGCATTCACCAACAACTTTTACAGTATCTCTCTCTCCACAACATAATAGCAAGCTGTCAGCATGGCTTTAGGCCTTATCATAGTACTACCACCGCCCTCCTATCCTTTACAGACACTATCAATAGAAACCGCAACAACAACCTTCTCTCTTCTGCACTCTTCATCGACCTTTCTAAAGCTTTCGACATGGTTAACCATTCCATCCTAATTAACATTCTTGAATCTCTCTCCTTTGATAACCTAGCCATTAATTGGTTCAGATCTTACCTCAGCAATAGGCAACAGGCAGTTCTCTGGGAAAATCAAATTTCTTCCTTGTTACCTGTCACCATCGGTGTCCCTCAGGGTTCCATTCCTGGACCACTTCTTTTCTCTTTATTCATTAATGATCTCCATATAGCAATTCCTCAAGTGACCTGCATTCAATATGCAGATGACTCCACCCTTATTTGCTCAGCTTCCTCTCCAACTGAACTTTCTTCCCTTACTCAAAACATCTTCAACACAGTAGAAACGTGGTTTACCAAACGTTACCTCCTACTTAATGCCAAATAAACTAAACTCCTTCTCTTTACTCCCACTACTAGGTCCTCCCCTTTAGACTTCACAATCTCTTCAAATAATGCCACTGTCATCTCACCTGACTCTACTACCAAACTTTTAGGAATAACCACTGACAATAATCTCTCTTTTGATCAACATATTAACAACACCATTAAAATAGTTAACAGAAAAATAGGATCCTTATATAGAATTAAGTCTTTCTTAACCACATCAGCTAGAGCCAAGATCGCTCATTCCCATCTAATCTCAACTCTTCTGTATGCCTCACCTATTTTTACAAACCTTAAGAAAACTAACCTTAACAAACTTGCAACTTCCTACAATAATATTGCCAGATTCGCTACTGGAAATCCCTTTAGAACTCACCACTGTTCTAACCTGATGCAACTAGACTGGCTGGAATTTCAAAACCATCTGTTAATCCCCCAACTCACTATTGCCCACAAAATACTGTACCAACCCAATAATACCCCTATACTCTCAAAACTTTTAATCCCATATAATAATCTCAACCCCCTTCGCTCTTCTAGTAAACTCATTGCCAGCTTAACAAAGTCTAATAACACAGATGGTGACTCTCTATTTACTAATACAGCAGGAAGGAACTGGAATCTGCTACCTAGTGATATAACACTAACTACATCATTGCCACTCTTCAAACAAAAGCTCAAAAATTACCTCCAAAGTCACTGGCTATGTATTTGTAGTAAACCTGACTAATCAACACCTATACCCTGTTTTTCTCCTCTTCTACCTTCTTCCTAACATTTAATAATTAGTCTTGTAACTAAGACTATCACTAAACCAAACTATATTCAATGTATTGCTTAAATCCCTCAATTCTGATGTAAATTATTGTACTTAACTCTTACTAGAGTGCATCTATTTCACCTTTTTAAGAAAGATTATGTTCTATGTTAACTTTCTGAAGTGTCTTTGATCTCTGAAATGTTATACTGTATCATATGGTTTTTAATCCTTTTTTTACCATGTAATGATATATATATATTTTTGTATACATTTTTGTTTTTGTTTGTATTTGTGTGGAGCTTTTCTCCCCGGGCCTCTACTGAAAATGGATATATATCCGGCTAGACTAGCCTGGTTAACAAATATAAAATAAAATAAATTAATAAATAAAATATTGGGATTGAATTTAGACATGTTTCTGACTGAGCTATAAATTATTGGTTTGCTATCCATAGGTAGAGTGTGGATTGGAAAAGTTGGGTGGTGGTTACTTAGTGAGCCATGAAGGACTCCTGATTGGGTTATGCAACATTGGTAGTTAGTTAGTGACCAGTCTTGGGTAGTGGATGAGCCTAAGCTTTTGTCATATCCCTTAGGACAGATAATGAGTTAAGTAAAGTTAAATAGAGTTTGTTAGAGAGGATCAAGGCTAGTTTATTTTAACATCACCTAGGGATGGCTGTTTCAAAATGTATGTTAACATCACCTAGGATAATTATTTCATGATGTATATTGGTGGACAATCAGGAGAATATGTCTTCCAAAATGGCTGGGTTGGTATTGGTCCTGGGTGGGATATGGGGGGGGGGGGCAGTTAAACAAATAGAGTATGGTGGTGTATGGTGTTAGCTGGATATTGTTTTGATACAGTTATACTATTCTACCTCCTGGTATACTTGGGTGATTAAGTAACACAGTACTATATCCCGGAGATGGTATTTCAGTGGAGTTAACCATGTTTCAAATAAGATAAATAGGTCAGGAGTGTGGCAGTGTATCCAAGAGTGGAAGATGTGAAGATAGATAATATTACCTATACTCTGAATGTTAAGAATAAGAATTTATTCTCAGGGTGGCGCTATTAGATGGATATTTATTACGGGAAGGGACTGATGCAGTAATGGGAGGGCCTAAGTTGGATGGGCAGTGCCACTGAGAAGGAGTTTGGTATTTGTAGGGAGGCTTGGAGATGAAATAGTTTTTATGTACAGTGAATTGGGTATGGAGGAGATATTGTTTATTTTCATGATAGTGGGGGGAAATGGTGCAGTTTTATAATGTGTCAGAATTATAAGTTCTATAGAGGCAGGGATATATAAATAAGAAGTGGCGTGGTGGTGTAGGGGATAGTAGTAGTACCTCTAAGTATAGGTATAAAGCAAATAGAGTGATAGTAGAAGTTGGTTAGTAGTGACAGAATGAAAAGAAGCATTAGAAGAAAGTTTTACAAAAGTATATCAGTGTGTGAGTGGCTGACAGTATGGAAATAAGTGTGTGTTATGAAAGGTAAGAGAAGTAGATGCAGTTGTTACGTCTGAGATGTGGTCTGTGTCCAGGATTGTTGCAAACTGTAGGGACGGTAAGTGTATGAAAGTGACGTGGAAAGAAGAGCTGCAGCTTAGGATGTAGAAATGTAGAGGAAATGGGATGAGTGGAAACTGGATGTAGAGTATGGAAGTGAAACAAAGCTGAGCATAGTGAGACTGAATGTAGCAGGGTTTTCCTAGGCAGACACTGGATTTTCCTTTTATTCATGTTTTGGTATCACTAAATTTATTATTGGTGCCAGCTGATGGGATTATTCTCCTGGCAATTTAGCTTTCTGCTGTTCTGCTGCATGGGCACTTATCAGACAATTGTATGAGACAGATCAGACACCCTGCACGTATGTAGGGCTACTATTCTTACTTTGTTAGGAGGTCATAGGATCATAGGAGATTACTAAGCTATCGACCCGGAGGTCATTTTAAGCCTAGCCATTTCATCCCAATGTAAAACCATAGGCATGCTAATCAATACCCAAGATTGCATTTAGTGATGACTGCCCATATCCAGGAGGATTGTGGGCTGTATCCCCTGTAAGAATTTAAGGTGCCCCATCCTCTCATCTAGGTTCCTCTTGAACAGTGTCATAGAGGTGTTCTGTTTCACATGAATTGGTAGCCTGTTCACATGAATTGGTAGTCTTATGAACTTGTTGGCGGTCATAAAAGTTGATTGTCAACCACATTCACCACCTGTCACTGTGGAAGTACTTTAACTAAACGTAAGCAGTGAGAAAATCTTACAATGATGTGTGCGGCTCTAGTTGTCTTTTGTGAGCAAAACTCCACTAAGAGTATCCAGTATATAAAGTTTCTTAGAGTTACTGTTGCATTTGGAGACCATAGGGGTCTTCTCACTTAGTTGTTCAAAACGCTCATAGGTTCATAGGAGGTTACTAGGTAATGGACGTAGGGCCTTTACAAACCTAGCCATGTAAAAACCTGAGTATCTTTATTGACCATATTTAGACAGTCATTGTTAGCAGAGTGATTCTGTGATCAGCACCAACTGCCCCTGTCCATGAGGGACATAGGTACCACCCCAGGATGAATTTATGATCACCCATCCATTTGTCAAGGGTGCTCTTGAATAGGGTCATTGAGGAGCTGTGCTTCACTGGGAGTAGGAGCTTATTCCAGAGGAGAGGTACTTGGTGGGAGATATATCACACACATATCACCTCTTTTGAGCTAAATGGGTTGGGCCAGACTAAATCAGCTACCATAATCTACTGCAGCTCAAAGGACCAGAAGAAAACTTTTCTAAAAGTTCTCATCATATTCTGTAGTCTAAACTGTAACCAAAGAGATATAGCTGCATTGTCATATGTTTACACCAAGGGACACACAGAGAGTTTGTAGTTTACAGTAACAAGATAACATTTAAGGCAGTGTATTACAGAAAAAAAAACTCATGCAGTAATTAACAAAATTACATGAGGACATTATGCATAATAAATGCCTATCCCTCAAGTAGAATCAAAGTTCTGAAATATACTAGATTTTTTCCTCAAAATATTGCTTTATCCCTTGTATAATTTGTAATTGTGTGATAAAACAAGAAAGACTGTAGATATTTAATAAAACAGAGAGGACTGTAGTTATTTATAATGCCATGAATTGAAGTTATAGTTTTTTTTTAATTATTCTTCAGAAAATGCATTTAAAGACAGTTTCTTTTGTTCTACCAAGTTTCTGATAAATAAATAACAGTGACATTTACAATATACATATGCTTACAGGCCTTTCCTTTAATTATTTCAATCTCTCTCTAGTTTCTTGAGATGATTTTTTGGAGAACTCTGGAGAGCTACAGGCAGTTAAGGAGTTGATCTATAATTAATTTCAGAAAACAGATGGTATTGTTTTCAACAGCAGAACTGCCAGTGTAAGTATTATACACACATATTAAAGACACTGCAGAATCTAGTATTTTAGGCTGTCCTCTTTACCAAGTCAAACAGTAGATTCACACTTTTAAGTTACATCTATAAATACTACATAGAAAATCGAACAAAATGCCATTTATAGATCAAGCTGTAGAATCCTGCATTACTACCACCGCTACATGAACCTGGGAAATTCTTCAGCATTTCATTTCTTAAATCACAATACTTAATGTTTCAGTTGTGTTAAATTATTAGGATGGCAGTCTGGTATGCAATATGCTTATTATGGGGATACCAAGCTGTTAAACAAAACAAACTCATTTCATGCCGAGCTACATATGAGCCCTTTACAATGATAAGATCTAATCATTTAACAGGCATTAAAGTGTGAAACAGTAGTTCTGTTTTCTCTTCCTCCATCATAGACCATATACCTTGACCTCATCAGCTTGTTCCATCAGATGACAGCTAGATAGATTATTGTCAATTATACAACAATCCCCCCATTAATATTCCAAAACGTGCACGCTGACTGGTCAGCGTGCATGTTGTAAATCAGACTTATACTAATGGAAAAAGGTCCGGTCACTCAGACTTTTTCCATTAGTATAAGTCTTTTTTTTTTTTTTTACAGCAATGGAGAACGCAAGATCTCTGTTGCTTTTTAGAAACTGTCTCGCTATGTTAAAGGAGTTTAACATAGAGAATGAGCTTTAAAAAAAGCAACGGAGATCTTGCTTTCTCCATTGCTTCCACCCACAGCTCTGATGTACTGCGTAAGCATATGCATGCGCAGTAGATCAGAACTGCCGCAGAATACCAGACAGCTGTGGAAGGGCAGCATGGAGGCATTATACAATGCCATTATTTAAGTAAAGTAAGTATTTTTTTCTTAAATAATGTCATTGTATAATAGCAATAACCCACTTCTGGGTGTGGGTAATGCTGGATTTACCCACGGTTGTCTTTGTTTGGCCCCACGGGTTTAGCCTTCGTGACCAAACCACACCAACCGTGGGTAAATCCAGCATTACCCACACACAGGCATGGGTTATTGCTTAATGCTTCCACTGTAGGTCTCCCACCAACAATAATGCACCAATATCATGCACCCAAACCCAACACACAAAAATTAAGTGAACAGCCCAGGCAGTACTTGCATCATGAGTACTATTTTAAGAAATAAAAGCCAAACTTTATTACTGAAGCGAGAAGTGAAACTGTTACAATGAAGACATTCTAGTGTAACAATATTGTTTACTGTTATCATGTGAAGACAATATAGCAAAACTGTTAAATGAATGTAAACCAAAAAGCAGATGCAATAATGTAGCTTATGAATAGAACAACAATTACTGTAAAATGAATGAACAATTCATTTGATTGTGAAAATGCATTTTAAAAGAGGTTTGTATCTGAATAACACAAAAGAACAGACAAACAGAACCACAAAAGGTGGAAACATGAGGCAGAATTACTTATTTTTCCACTTTATTTAACGCTTTAATCCTCTCAGAGCAGGACTTCATCAGAATCTGATGAAGTCCTGCTCTGTGAGGATGAAAGTGCTAAATAAAGTGAAAAAATAAGTGATTCTGCCTCGTGTTTCCACCTTTTGTGGCTTTAAGTCCTGCTCTCTGAGGACGAAAGCGCTAAATAAAGTGGAAAAATAAGTGATTCTGCCTCGTGTTTCCATCTTTTGTGGTTCTAGGTTTGTATCTGACATAAGTGCTGATTTTATGAACTAAGCAGGACATAGAATAAAGTACCAAAGATGAATGCAGCAAAAATCAATATATAAAATGGAGTTTACTAGTTTTATGTCACCCACTTTATTATAATGTGTCATTCTTATTCTAAAAGAATGGCTAAGAAACCATGAAAATATTTCTAGAAGAAACATCAACACCTGCCTCTGTATTAAGAACTAGGGCTTACCTGAAGAATTATGTGAAATAAATTAATCAACAGTTATGTACCGACGAGTTCAATTATTATGGAGAATATAGGTCCTAGCACAAATGTAACATCTTCAGCAGTTTGAGGGAACTGATAATGAAGCAGTGCAATTTTTTCCTGTTTTGCTGTTTTTTCTAAACACCTTTATTAAAATATCACTTGAGACATGGGCAAAAATACATTAATAGAAAATAAAACAAAACATTGTAACATTTTTTCATATAAATACAATATACATCACATGCATTTTCTTTGCTACTATCATCAGTCCAATAGTATGAACATTTGCTGAATTCTTGCCTTCCCTTAAACCTCACACCTTATCCTTCTGAACATTATTCTGCATGTATTGTTCCCACAATTTCCATTTATTTGTATGTAATTTGCTCCTTTCTTTTTCCAAAGATCCATCTTCCAGTTTTTTTTTTCTTTTATATTATTCAGTACCTCAAATACAGTTGGTGTTTACTTTGATTTCCATTTTCTAGTAATTGCTTTTTTGGAAACCAACAGAATTAAACTTAATAAGGCCTTACTATGTCTAGGCAATTCAGATCCTGTATCCCAGCTGAAAATATTAATTTCCTTACTTAAAACCATTTGCTCACCCAGTATCTCTGATAGAGTACTCTGTAGGGAATTGTTTAAATATGTCAACTCATTACACCCCAAAAGCATATGTTCCCAGTTACCTCTATATTCTCCATCACACCTCCAACATTTGATATCTACCTGAGAAAAAATTCTTTGAAGTCTGCCTATGCAAACACTTCCAAGCAAAGATCCTAAACCTTCTGGACTTGGATGCATACTTGGGAGACATACACATGTTTTCCCTTTGTTTTCATGTAAATTGCTTTTCCAGTCTCTCTTCCCAGACTTTTCTAACCTCTTCTGATTGAGTCTTATAGTTGTAACACGTGGTTCTATTCTGGGTTCAACTAAAAACTCTACTAGAGCAGGTCATTTCCTTAAAATCTCCCCATCCCTTTCTCCTTGCCTATACTCTGAGATCAAGCCCTGGTAGGGAGGATGGTCTCTAGCCTGCAACCCAAATGTCATCTTAGCCTCATCCCACTCTATAAGCTTTTCCTGCTTGAGATATTTGCTCCCAATATCTTGGTTCCTTTGCCAGGGTTTTCCAGTAAATTTCAGACCCCTCTTGCCTCTTTTCTGTACTCCTACTTGCAGTCACCACTATTGGCAAAATCTTTATCCATTCTCGTGTTGGCTTAGTTCTTAGAATACTTTCTGCTACTTTAAGAATATAATATTCTAATATTCTGTATGGTTGTATTACTCTCCTTAAGGATCTGCATTCAAAATCGTACTCTCTCGCTCTATTTCTTCAATTTCCCCGTTGCTTTGAATTGTAACCTTCTGCTTATGTCATGTATAAGAGCCTTAACTTTGTAGCTCTAAAATATCCATTCAAATCAGGTAAACATAAACCACCTTGTTCTATTGGAATAACTTAGAACAACTTAGCTCACTTATCTTTTTCCCTCTTTCTCTCCCAGATGCATTCCTTCAATTCTTTATCAATTATTGTCCACAACTACTCTTTGGGTTGATAAAATTATGCTCAACCTGTATACAAGACTAAAGGGAATAAATGCATTTAACTGCTTATACTATCCATATCTACAAATCAGAGTTTCCAGTTTCTCAATTTGTGTATTATCTTTTGTTTAGTCTCTTCCCACATATCCTTAGCTGCCATAACAGAAGCAAATTAATATGGGTATTGCTGAACCAATTCATGTGTGAGTACATAATTTATGACTATAGCATTTGTTTTATCTTCATTTATTTTATATCCCCCAAAGACTTGAAACTGTCTGAAACAGTGCAAATTTTGAGCCAAAATGAACATTTAACATATGAGTTGTTCCTTATGAAGCAAATGCCTCAAAAGCTTACAAAAGCAATTCATGCTGACATGAATATGGAATACTCTTCCCTTATCTACTCTCTAAAATTGACAATTAAAACAGAATCTAAATTTATTTATTATAAATAGTTCTTAGATGCTATAATGGATATGAAGAAGTTAAAATATCTTCTGATTTATGACACAAACATGGATTAAGGCTGTCAATAAAGTACTTAACGAATGAAAAACTGCATATCTGCACAGGCAGGGACCAAAGGTGGAGGTGTCTCAATCTATGTAAAAAAAAAACCTCACCTCAAGACCAGTCAAACATGATGACACACTTCAGTTTGTCTATGTCCAGATTTCCATAGGCAAAGTCCCATATTGTATCTTTGCACACTTTAGGTCACCCTGAATGATCTAAGTAACACATAACTCATACTTGGACTTACTGGAGGCCCTCACCATTCAACCCAATACCATATTAATGGGTGGATTCAACTACCCTGCTATAAAGTGGTATACATACACAACCCCCAAAGTTACAGGCCCAGAGATTCCTGGACTTTGTAAACATAAGAACTTTGGGCCAGATAATCCATATGCTCACTAGGAGTGCAAACATACTTGACTTGGTACTCACAAAAGTACAAAGATGTATCCTTCTTAATAAGAATTAATTCTGTAACCCCGGCTAAGCCTGTAACATTTAGGAACTATTCAAAGGCAAACTTCCTACTACTAAGTGATAATCTATCAAAATTTCAAGCCCCCCCAAACCCTGAGGAAAAACATCTGCCAGTGCAGAATTGTTCACAGAAACCATGTACAATCATATCAACAAATGCATAGAAACAGCTCTGGCTATCAGAAATGAGCCCAGAATTAACTCAAATAACAAACCTCCCTGGTAGACTCCAAACATATACAGGTTGTACAGCAGAAGAAAAAAAAAAGCATAGCCAAGATTAGGGAATGTTACACCCAGCATGATAAAACACTCTCTTCAATCTAAACAAACAAACAATTAAGAGAACAAATTAAGTCTATTAAAGCCAAACTTAAAGAACAGCCTCAAGGATTTCTTTAGCTATGTCTGAAACCTCAAAGGCAGCACAAAGCAGTGTGCAGAGCTGATTGTAAATAGGTTCTCTTCATGGAGATGGAAGATATAGCAAATCTGCTGGCTGACAAATTCAGTTTCAGTTTTATTCCCCCCAGCCATCCCAAAAGAAATACCATCCCTCCTCAACTATCACTAGAGAACAGGTTCTAGATGCACTCTCTAAGACCAAACCACTGCATTGATGGGCCCCGATAACATCCTAGGACGTCACCTAAATAGCCTAAAACTTGACCTATTGGGACCACTGGCATCACTAACAGGCTTTGTACCACACAAATGGAGAGCTGCAATGGTCATCCCACTGCACAAGAGCAGGCCAGCTACTGACTTCGGGAACTACAGACCCATAAGTTTGACTAGTCTAATATGCAAAGCCATAGAAAGAATTATCATGGAAATGATTAATAACGACACAGATAACCTTCAAAAACTGGCTCCAACCCAGTTTGGTTTAGTCAAGACAGATCATGCCTACTCATCCTGGTGGACTTCTTTGAGAAGGTTACCAAGTTAATGGATGAAGGCAAAATGATGCATAGTGCCTACCTTAACCTACAGTAGCTAAGGCATTTGATTCAATACCCCACCTAAGCATCGTAAACAAACTCAAGGATATTGGCATAAACCCATATGTTACTCGCTTGATAGCCAGCCGGCTCTTAGATAGGACCCAGGAAGTTAGGATAAGGGAGACCACCTCCACAAAGAGACTGGTCACTAGTGGAGTCTCTCAGGACTCTGTGTGCATCTGCACCTTTTTTGAGATCTATTTCTCGGATGTCAAGGCTAATGTCAAAGGCCTCTGGCACACCAAGTTTGCAGATGATTGGCATTCATAGAATTCCCCTAGACACTAACATCCTGCAAGAAGGACTAACACAGACACATGACTGGTGCCAAAGCTATGATTTAAAACTTAGTGTCAAGAAACATATAATAGTACCCTTTGGGAAGTCAGTCACCCTAAGAAATTACCTCAGTGATAGCACACTCCTAAGAGTAGAACCAGTAGTCAGAAATTTGGGTAGGTATGTAGATAGTAACCTGGCTTTTAACCAAGATGCGTCCAAGGTAGTGAATAAACATTCTATGTTGCTCTACTTATAAGCAAGGGCATGACATCTACATCCAAGGAAGTCATGGTTCCACTCTATTTAGCCCTCATCAGGCCCATCATTGAATATAAAACCCCCTTCAGTATCTACATGAGTAGGCATATGCAACAACTGTCATGTTTATTGAGGTGCCTCATAAAATGAATATGTATTATTATATTTATTTATTCCAGTTTGATGACTGGGAAGGTCCACTGGGCTTGGGGGGCCCATTTTCAGTGGAGGCCTAGGGAGAAAAGCTCCACAACACAAAGTTTACTTACATGAATAGTTTCAAAGACAGTTTGCATTACAAACAACAGGTTGCATGTCCTATTCAGATCATCTCAAAACCCTATCTCTATACACTCACCCTTACAGACTGCTGAGAGGTGATATATGCTTGACATATAAGGCATCCTTGGATCCCACTCTGATAGAACTTTTGCATATCTGCAAAATGAATAACATCAGAATTTCTTGATCTAGGGATTTAAACTTTGCTTGCAACATAATTAGAAGACACTGGAGGGACAGGTACGTGTATCAGAGAATTTCCCTTCTCTGGAACAGGCTTCCCCTCTATGTGAAACAGAGCTCTTTCCTAATTATTATTGTTCAACAAAAACCAGGACTAGTGGATAGGAAATCTGAAATAGACCCCAGGTCTAGAACTTATGTCTCTGATGGACTGAGGCAGCCTGTAAATCTGCCCTAGCTTACATATAGCCCTTAAAATAACCTTTAAGTCACATAAACTTGCAGGATACAATTGGGATACTTTGCTAGACTTATAAAGGCCCCAGTGGTCATTAGCCTAGTATACACCTATGAAACTATAATCCTATGAAAGCTGCCCAAAATAGACTTTTAAACTGAAGAAAAAGTATTTAGAAAATTTAAAATAATGACATTATACAAAAGTTATTTGATCTTTTTGTAAGTAGAGCAAAATGAAAAGATATTAAGGAATTTGATGTTCCTAAAATTAAGAATACTAAAACAAAGAGTTAAAAAGGTCACACAGATAACCAACTGGTTTAAAAACACAAAAAGAAAAATCAAGCAAAGCTAGACTTCTAACTGTGTGATACCTTAAACCTCTTGCATTAGAGGCCTCATATGATATATGCAAATCACCCTTTAAGAATATCAGGTGTTTCAGCTAAATGGCAATTCTAAATGTCCATGACTTTTTCTTTTACCTTCATTTTTAAGTCTATTTATGGACAATTTCAGGCCATTAAAGCTAAACCCCTCTAGCTGTGGACGTAGGTTCATAGGTTCATAGGTAGGTACTAGGCTATTGGCCCTGGGGCCTATGTAAGCCTAGAAAAAGGTACCCTGGCTTTCACCACCCAAGAAAATTATTTTCCTGTGCCACTGTCAAGCAGAGCCACAGAATTGATCCCTGAGGTGAATTTCCTATCTCCCATCCAATCATCAAGATTTTTCTTGAAGAGTGCTAATGAGGAGCTTTGTTTGATATAGATAGGTAGTTTGTTGCAGAGTATGGGAAGTCTCTGGGACAGGAATCTATCCCTCCAGCATGTTCTGTTTATTGTGGTGACAAGGTGCAGGTCCCTAGAGAGCGTAGCTTGGAGGGATTGGGATTTATTTAAGTGGAGCATGTCCAAATGCTCTGGGTTTGACATAGCTTTGTGTGTTAGGCAGAGATCACCTGTGAGTAGGCGATATGTGACAGAGTAAAGTTGCAGTTTTTTTAGATGGTCTGCATAGGGCATCTGTTTGAGGCTGGTAATCCTCTTTGTGAGGTATTTCTGTGGCCTTTCCCGTTATTCTAGATGTCTTGTGAGGTACATACCAAAAGGGGTGTTGTACTCTATAATGGGTCTAATGAGTGACGAGTAGAGGGGAACAATGACCTCTTTTTTCCTGGATGAGAAACCTTTTGTGATGAGGTGTGCCACATAGAAGGATTTCCTGACTACTGTGGCGATGTGATTATCAAAGGAGAGACTACTTTCCACCTGTGTCCCAAGGTCTCTTATCACACTTTCTGTGTTAAGTAGGCTACCACCTATGTGGTAGTTCATGGGTACAGAGTTTTTACTAAAAGGGATGACAATGCACTTTTTGGCATTGAGTTTGAGGCCATGGCTTTGACACCAGGCATCTGCCTCAGTGAGGCCCTTTTGTAGGATGTCCACATCTTTTGGAGTTTTGATTATGGCTCCTAGTTTGCAGTCATCTACGAACTTTGTTAGCCAAAGACTTTCTGTGTTAGCCCGTACTTCAGAGAAGTAGATACCAAACAGGAGAGGACCCAGGACTGAACCCTGTGGTACTCCACTTGTCACTGGTCTGAAGTTGGATTTGGAGTCTGCTACTTTCACAGTGTGGGTTCTGTCAGTGAACCAGTTGGCAACCCATCTTGTGACATAGGGATGTATACTTAGTTTAGTGAGTTTATCTATAATTCCAGAGTGGGGGACGGTGTTGAAAGTCTTATCGAGATTTAGATAGGCTGTGTGAACCACCTTACCATCATCTACGGCTTTGGTGACCGCTTCAAAGAAGTCTATCAGGTTTAGGAGACATGATCTGCCTTTTACAAACCCGAACTGGGTGGGGTCCTGAGTTTGAAGATTACCAATGTCATTGTTTATAAGTTCCATGATGATACATTCCATAGCCTTGCAGACCAGGCTCATCAGGCTAATGAGGCAGTAGTTTCTGGGGTCTGTGGTGGCTCCCCCTTTGTGGAGTGGGATAACCATCTCTGTGCACCATTCAGTGGGCACATAGCCTGAGGTGAGGCTATGATTGAACATGGTACTTAGGTGGGGTGCCAGTTTGTTCTGTAGTTTATGTAGAACGCAGCCTGGGATGTTGTCAGGTCCCATGGATGCTGTGTTCTTGGCTTTGGAGAGTGTGTTTTTTACCTGTGCAGCCGTGATTACAGGAACTTTGCATTCTTCCAGTATAGAGATGGGCCCTTTAGAGGATGAGATGGGGTAAAGTTAGCACTGAACCTATTTGCCAGGATGTTGGCAATATCAGTTGGTTCTGTATATTTTGTGCCATTGTGCTGTAACTCAGAGCAGATCTGAGTGTTGCCATTGAGATTCTTGACATAGCTATAGAATGCTTTGTGGTTGTCTTTAGAGTCAGTTACGATTTTGTTTTCGTAACTAGCTTTGGAGGATTTTATGAGGGATCTCAGCTTCTTACTGAGGCTGACCAGGGAGTTCCTCCAATCATGGGATTTTACTCTTTTTTGCAACAGTTTCTTTCTTCTGTTGTAGAGTTTGTTTATGGCAGGGGACCACCAGATTGGCTCCTTTTTTTGGAGGATAGTATCTTGGTTGTGTTAGAGATTGCATGATCCATGCACTTGTGTAATTGCTTATAAAGTGCATTTGTGTAGGCTTCAGCAGTCATACCACTTCTGTCTTAAGAATCGTGAAGTTGGCTTTGGAGAAATTTTTTACGGTGGTTTCCCTAATGGGGGGTGGGGGAGGGATGTGGATATCTAAGGTGATTAGTTGTGGTCGGATCTGACCAACGAGGAATTGACGTCTGGTGTGGAGCACTGGTTGCCCATGTTGGTAATATCCAGGTCTAGGACATTGCTGCCCCTGGAGGGGGTGTGGATAAGTTGATCCAAGGCATTGGAATTTATGAATTCCAGAAAACATTGAGCACAAGAGTTGGTACATGAGTAGTTTTCCCAGTTAATGGTGGGGTAGTTGAAATCGCCCATTATTAGGGTGTTAGGTTGTACCCTAATATTTTCCAGTGTATCAAGAAATGAGGAGTGGGAATCCTGGGGCATGGTGGGGGATTTGTAGCAAGCTACAATTTAGATTGCGGTCTTTCCCAGAGTTTGTTGCACTTGGATAATCTCGGATGCATTATGCTGAGCAACTAGCCTGGAGGTGTGGATATCCTTAATGAATATGGACATGCCTCCACCTTTAGTGTTTCGGTCCGGGTTAGTTGGCCAAAAGGTGTGGTATGAATTATAGCCTGGTAATGCAGGGGTGCTCTCTGGAGCCTTGAATCAGGTCTCTGTCACTGCACAGATGTCGATGTTCTCCATTTTAAGGAGTGCCTCGAGTGAGTGCATTTTGAGGTTTAGACTTCTAGCATTGAGCAGCAAGACCCTCAGATTCTGCTTGCTTGTATCTGTCGCGGTGGTGAATTTATCATTTGAACCTTGCCTAAAAAAGGCACTATAAGGGTAGCTAGAGCCTTAGACAGTATCCAGAATCCCAGGGGCGACAGGTGCAGGCCATCTCTGGCAAAGCATCGTGGTTTGTCGATCATGTCATCCCAGGCAGACAGATATTGGATCCCCTTAAATGACACCAGAAGCTTAGCCAATTGTTGAAATCAATAATTTTGTCCTTGTACTGTGGTATCATTCTGGGTGATGGCAGGATGCTACTCAGGGCTAGGGTCATACCTGCCTGGGCTACAAGATCAGACAGCTCCTCCATGTCCCTTTTCATGTAGTCCAGGAAGGTACATCTCAGGTCATTCACACCAACATGGACAATGACAGAGTCATATTTGTACTTGTTGTGGAATGACCTGAGTGCATGCATTATGTGGTGGATCCTGGCACCCGACAGGCAGCTGACAGTAACTTTCTCCTTGTTTAGCCTGGTGAGTGGAACATCAGTCTGCCTGTCTATAGAGTCACCTATGATTTGAGTGGTGGGTACGTTGTTATGCCTTATGGGCTGTGGTTGAGTGGCACACTGAGTTTGTGGGCTATGTGTCATTTGGGTTGTGTTGGGGGTGGAGGTTGCTTGTGTTTCTGCTTTGGAGGTCCCTGTTGCTTGGGCAGGTTTTTACTGAGAGCCTCCATGAATTTAGGTGTGTGTTTTGTGTTTCTATGTTCTGTGTTTTGATGGTGTAGATTTTGAGGGACTATGTGATGAGTGTGGTGTGGTGCAAGTGTTTACCTTCTCCTCTTGACTGTCTAGTCCAGTCTTGGGTGAAGAGAGCTTTGCTTCCAGTTTGGCTATATAAGTGCATCTCTCACAGGTTGTAGTGTTGGGTGGTAGGAGGAGAGGGTTGTCTGTGTACATGAGGCAATTACTGCATTGCCCCAAGATGCCCAGATTCATCAGGTATACAGGAGAAAACACTGGGAGCTGACCCTTAGGCATGCCTGGATAGGTGCTTATTTGTTAAGTACTGTAAACTGTTTTCCTCTAGACAAGTGAGGAAAGTTGAGTGCTGTAGTAATTTGTAGCTTATTTAGTGCTTACAATGAGTTCTGAACAAGTGATGAGCTCAAAGAAAGACTTGAGTGCTGAAACGAAAAAACTGGCTAGTTCTAAGAAGCAAAATGAAGCTAGAAGGCTTCCCCTCTAACACAAAAAGGCTTGGGGGCTCAGAAGCCCACAAACAGTCCTGGACACAGCAAATCTGTATCCAGACTAGACTACCCACAGGAAAGGCAGGAAACAAGCTTAGAATTTTTTTTTTAATGGAAAGAAAGAAAGGAGGAGCAGAAACTAAGTGGATTGGCCTTCTCAAATGTTCTCCCTGTATTAGGTAGAATGAGGTAATAACACAAGACTGGGAGGAGTGTCCCAGATCAAATTTACAGTATAGGTGGGCAACTGCAAAGCCACCAACTATAAGAACAGCATGCAAATAGAGAATGAAAGTTTTAAACAGATAAAGGAGCCTCTAGAGAAAGCTTTTAACTGCAAACAAGTTATCAGAATCAAACAACCCAAACAGATGCTTAATAAAAGTGGACAATTTCCAGTTAATACCTCACACACAGTGCAACTAGCTAGAAAAGTATGCAGTAGACAAAGTGCTATAAATAACTCAAAAAATAAGCAAAAAAACAGGATACTTAATTTTATATATTATAGATCCGACTTTGCTCAGTGTCCTTCCTTCGATTAGCTCAGTGTGAAATGGCAGAAACACTCAACTTAACTTCTTAGGTAACAGAAAGTTGAAACCTGAGACAACTTTAAAAAACAGCTCAAAAGAACCAATGAGGTGCTTAATCTAAGCTGTAGTCCAGGTGACCCAGTCAGCCAATGACCTTAAACAATCCTCTCTCACTGAAATGCCTAATGGCTTTGGCTAAACCAAGATGTCCTTGAACATGTGCTCAGACACACAGCCTCCACAAACACTAGGCACAAACACAAGCCTGAATATGGGCAATGCTACAAATATCCCCACTACATAGGTAGAAACAAACTGCAGAAATGTTTCTCACAGCAGAAAAGCAGCAGTGAGCCTTTAAATGAAAGTTTTAAACAGATAAAGGAGCCTCTAGAGAAAGCTTTTAACTGCAAACAAGTTATCAGAATCAAACAACCCAAACAGATGCTTAATAAAGGTGGACAATTTCCAGTTAATACCTCACACACAGTGAAACTAGCTAGAAAAGTATGCAGTAGACAAGGTGCTATAAATAACTTGAAAAAATAAGCAAAAAAAGGATACTTAATGTTATATATTATAGATCCGAATTTGTTCAGTGTCCTTCCTTCAATTAGCTCAGTGTGAAATGCTTACATGCATACATGTCTTTGCTTTTTTATAACATCGTCAGCACAGCATAAGAGAAATGTTTGACCTTTGGAAACACAGGGTTGCCATACCCAGCTGATATCCATAAACATTAGGGTGTCTACAGAATATCCCAACTAACAAACTAAAACAAAGAGTAAAAGGTCACACAGATAACCAACTATTTAAAAAGCACAAAAAGAAAAATCTAGTAAAGCTGGACTTCTAACTGTGTGAAACCTTAAACTTGTTGCATCAGAGGCCTCATGGGATATATGCAAATCACCCTTTAATGATGTCAGGTGTTTCAGCTAAAGGGCAATTCTGAATGTCCACGACTTTTTCTTTTACCTTCATTTTTAAGTCTATTGATGTCATAAGAAGGCAGAAACATGCATGGCCACAGCTAGAGGGGTTTGTCTTTAATGGCCTGAAATTGTCCATAAATAGATCTAAAATAAATAGTCCAAAATGTTCTTGAAGGGGTTTTGCATAAGAAGCTACCGAGTAACCTGGTAGCCCCTCCTTGGGATCTTAATTTTGTGCTAGATAAACTAACAGTTGCTCCATTTGAACCAGCTAATCTGGCTGACTTGAGTTTCTTAATGTGGAAACAGTTTTACTGATTGCTCTGACATCTGCAAGAAGGGTATCTGAGTTGCAAGTTCCTGTGGTGAGTCAACCCTACCTCATTTTCCATAAGGACAGGGTTTATTTGAGAACTAATCCTTCTTTTATGCCTAAAGTGGTATCCAAGTTTACTTTAAGTCAAACTATCCATCTCCCTGTTTTCATTCCTAAATATAGAAATGAGGAAGAAAGGATACTCCATACCTTGGATGTCCACAGACAACTAAGGCACTGTCCTGACAGAACTAAATCTTTCAGATCATCAGATCAATTGTTCATTTCTTGTGAAGGTAAGAAGAAGAGGAAAATGGTGTCAAAACAGACTGTTTTCAAATGGATGTCTAAGGTTATTACTTTTTGTTATACTCACCATGACAAATTTATTCCAGGCAGGGTCAAGGCCCACTCTACAAGGACCTGGGCATCTTCTGTGGCTTTTTGGAAATATGGATTTGAGAAGTATTCTAGAAGCTGCTACTTGCTCCTCTGTACGCGCTTTTACAAAGCACTATAAATTGGATTCCTCCTCTAGCTCTAGATCATGCTTTGCTAGCTCCATTCTCCAGGGGCTTCTGGTTCCTTCTCCTTCCACCTCCCAAATATAATTAGCTCTGGTACTCTACCCATATAGCTAAGGTTACTGCAGCAGTGATCAATATGAAGAACATAGTACAGTTGTGCAAGTCGAACTTACCATAACAGTAGATGCTCAAATGATCACTGCTGCAACAGCCGCCCCCTCCCTCCATTCCCCTTGTTTTTTTGTGTGTTTTTCATGCCATGGTGTGGACATTTATTTTTTGTTATTCCTAGCCATGTCCTTTCAGGACTCAGCCTTCCTCTCTCTACTGGCAGGAAATCTCTGAAGGGCTTCATGCCCAAACTTGTCTTTTAGTCAGCTCTGCTTGAGGAACTTGACAGTTTGGGTGCATGGAAGGTGCTCTGAAACTTTGGAAGCTGTCTGTCTGTTATATCCTTGGCAGGATATAACCCCATTATAGCTAAGGCTACTACAGCAGTGATCATGTGAACATCTACTGTTATGGTAAGTTCAGCTTACAGAACTGCATTTTCTTTCTTGTTGTAGATATTCAGCGGTACATTTGAATTTATACATGGCATTTGAATTTATACATGGCATTTGATGACCCTGTATTTGGACCATAATATGACCTGTACTGGGCATGTTAATCATAAAGTTTGAAAAACTAATAAAAAAGACTTATTATTCAGCACAGGATAAAACATTGTTTATTCCCTATCCACCCATTGTTAAAATGCTATTTATAGTTCTTTTATATTTCAATGTCATATTTCACTTTTTTGAGGAAATTCTCCAGGGGCAGAACCAGTGACAAATCACATGTTAACTAGGTTTTTCGCTGGCTACCTGGATTGTAATTTCACATATCACTGAGATTCTTTTGCCTCACATAACTGGCCTGAGTTGCAGCAGTGTGCTGTGGACCATGAGCTGAGAACTACACAAAAGCATCCATAGCTGCTGCAGGCATCATACTGACCTGATCCTTATGCATGGACCATGTCAAAAATTACAGATATTTGGATAAGCTAGTCTTCCTGAACCATGTCAAACAGCTGCAAAAAAGGGCACCATTTTGTTTCTAGGCCCTATCATTAGAGAAACTTTGTCTTACTCTGCTTTACCAGCTTGAGATAACCAAGAGTTTGTGTGTGTGTGTGTGTGTGTGTGTGTGTGTGTGTGTGTGTGTGTGTGCTCGTGTGTGCATGCGTGTTTGTGTCCCCACACCATGTATGAGTGCCCCATCCCAGAGAGACCTAGATGTATGTTGATTTAAACTTAATTAATCTACTGTATTTGTGCACAACTTTATTATGCATGCTAAATTATACAGTCAGTGCCTTTGAAAGAAGCTGTATAGTATTTAGAAAGGAAATAATAACCTACTTAGCATAGTCATAGAATTGTTCGAATGAATAATCCTGTGGGTATTCAGGATTTATCAGTTCTCCTGAATTTCTAGTGACAACATAAGCAGTTTGACAGCATGAATCATGTATTACTTTTGTGTATTCACTTTAATTTGAAGCACACAATTATGTTCTCATTTCTGGATGTTTTTCCAGACCATATTTTATGTAACACTGTATATTTTGTGTACATGCTCTACTTTATTCACACATACCTCAGTATGCATCATACCCACTATTTGAATTGTATGTTTAGTTATTCATATATATTAAAGTTGTGTGTGTTGCTTATCGTGTCATACGGAACATAACATATCCTACTCCCTTAGCACTAGCATAAATTATTTTGGGGATTGTTATGTTTTAATTGCACAATCTGTATATCATCTGTTTTATTATAATTGTGTAGTTGTATTCTGGTTATCTCCAGTAAAAGTAGCTTAACTTGGTGGGATGAATAGAGCTGTTAATCACTAACCTTTTCAGGGATACCAGTTTGGTTGAAGCTTGTCCACTAAGTAGGCAATTCTGGGATTTTTTTTCATTGCTGGCTTTGACCCTCACACACCTTATATGGGCAGGGGCTCTGGATATAACAAATGCCAAGCTCAACAAAGTTTGGAGTAAGGAATATTCTACCATCTAATGGCCCCTTCTTTCAGGTAGTTCTGGCAAGATAGGCTTATATTCTAAGAACTAGAACTGATGATACCTGTGCACCTTACCCATAAATAATAAATTATTACAATTAGCTGATACACTAACATATTTTAGCAGTAGCTAAAAATAGTTAATACCTGTTAGTGGAAACATCTTAATTCTGCCAGTTTCTAATTTCCTGAGCAGGGGAAGAAGAAGATCCGGAGGATTAACAAACACTTACTGCAAAACAGTATAACAGAATTGTTTCTCCTTTCAGATAAAATTAAAATAATTGACAAACAGCATTTATTTTTAACAGTGTTACAGCACCTGAGTGAAAATTGACATTATTAATATTTTGTATACGTAGAGGATTTTACTCAGATAAGTGTTCTCAACTGCTATATACAGTGCAGTTTACATGAATGTTGTACACTGTCTAAGTCATCAACAACTGACTGCTATATCACCATTTTAATTGCCATATTCAGCTAACAAAGCTAAGATGACCCAAACATGTCTATCAGAGACATAGGTGTCAGGCCAGGGTGAGTTTCTGATTTCCCATCCAATAGTCCTGGTTGTATTAGAATAGGGTTAGGTGAAGGCTCTGCTTCACATGGATAGAAAGCCTATTCCAGAAAATGTAGATTCTCTGAGATATGTACCTTTCCCTCCAACATATCTGTCTAAGTCGGAGGCAACATTTAAATCCCGAGATCTAGTAGTCCTGTTGTTCATTTTGTAGATCTGCAAAAGTTCCATCAGAATTCGATTCACAGAGTATAGAGATAGGGCTTTGAGGCAATGTGCATAGGACATTGTCCTTACTCCCTGTATTCTTTTTGTGAGGAACCTCTGTGGATGTACCACTTGTTGCATGTGCCTAGTCAGGTGCATACATAATGGGCATTATACTCATTGACAGGTGTGATGATGGCTGAGTAGAGTGGCAGGATAACTTCCCCTGGACCTAGAATACATGATCTTACTTTTATGTTGAGTGACACAGAATGATTTTCTTGCAACTTTAAACACATGTTGGTCAAAACCAAGGTTACTATCTACATGAGTCTCCAACTCCTGACTACTATGTCTACTTTTAGGGGTGTTTTATCAATGAAGTAGTTTCTGCTTTGTTGCAGACTTCCCAGAAGGTACTATTATGCATTTCTTGTCATTGCTTTTTAAGCCATAGCTTTGGCACTAGTCATTTGTCTGTGTTACACATTCCTATAAGATGTTAGTATCTTGGGGGGGGGGGGTTCTATGATTGTTTCTAGCTTGCAATCATCTGCAGACCTGGAAAGCCAAGGGCCCTTGACATTGGCCTTGACGTCCAAAAAAAATAGATGCTAAAGAGTAATGGACCCAGCACAGAGCCCTGGAGGACACCACTGGTAATTGGACACTTTGTGGAGGTAGACTCTTCCACCCTAACTTCATGTGTCCTGTCTGTGAAACATCTGGTTATCCAGGTAATTATAAAGGGTTTAATACCTAATTCTATGAGTTTGTTTACAATGCCCGAGTGGGATATTGTTTAATATGCTTTAGCTATGTCAAGGCAGGCAGTATGCACTGTTTTGCCTTTATCTATTGCCTTGGTGACCTTTTCAAACAAGTTCACCAGGTTCAATAGGCATTGCCTAACTTTGCTGAAACCTAAATGGGTTGGGTCCAGTTTCTGAAGGTTTCCTATGTTGTTATTCCTCATTTCCATGATAATTCTTTCCATGAAGACCAACTGTCATTCTTATATCATCTGAGAAAGTTTTAATCATTTGTAGTTGTGCTTTTAGATCCTCATCTGATGCACTATACAGCTTAAATCATCCACAGAAAGTAGATGAGATGTCTTTGAACAAGAGTGATTTCTGGAAGTTAAACTATAACCATAGCGTAGTCTTTTAAGAAGACAACATAATGAGTTAAGGGCAACACAAAACAGCAGTGGTGACAGTGAATCCCCCTGGAGTATCTTTTTTGAATTTCTCTTCCTGAGATAATAATTTGCTCTTTGTCATGGCTCAACTGCAGAGTGGGTTGCCATTGTTTCATAGTCACTGCAATGTAATTTATCAGTGTAGAGTATATCTTATAGATCTGTAAGCATTCCATTATCCATGAATATGGGATGCTCATGAATGTTGTTTTTCTTTTTTTTTTTATCCAGGCCATACTTAGATTCCTTCTTTTTTACAGCTCTCTATTAAGGCTTTGATTAACAACAGATTATCCTTTGTTCAATATAATGTTCTTTTTATTACCTTTTGTTCCATTGCCACGACTTAATTTTTTTTCTAGATGGTAAAAACTCTATCTTTACCAATTCCAGTATATTATTTATATATAGCTGTAAGGTGCGTTGATTGTCTATGGTTCTTTGGATGGCTTGCAGGTTCATTCCTAAGGAGAAGTATCGTTTGTCTTCTTGTTAGCCACGTTGATGTCTGTTCAGGATGTGCAGGTAAGTAATTTTTTATTCAAGACTAAATCTTTATGTAAAGATGTCAGTATCTTTAGCCAGAAGCAAAGTACTGCATCTAGGCCCAGGGCTTTATATTTAGGAGCTTGTCTTTCTTTTCACTTGATTTCTCTGGTTATCACTTCATCCGATATCACATCTTCAAATTAGAGCATCTTACTGTTCGTTTTAACGATTTTATCCATAAGACATATTTTGCTGTGTTCAACAGGGTCTTCATAAAAACTTCACTAAAATATACTAATTTCTTCATGTTTGGTGGTGCTTCTATTGTTTTTGGTTTGTCTTCTAAGTCAATACCTTCTACGTTTTTCTGCTTGTGCTGATGCTTTTTATTTTATTGCTGGGAATACTGTATGATAAACACTGGTCTGTTTTGATACTGTGTGTTTCTTTTGCAATATCTGCCTTTCTAAAACATTTCTGATGATCTGTTCTCTATTCTTATAACAGCGATACTTTTCATCTTCGTTGCTTTGTAGGTTTCTCCATTCAGCGTTTCCATGGACGCATTATTCTTGTTCCCTTCCTTTCCACTATTACTCTGTTTTTGTCATAACAATTTATCTGTTGTTAGCTTAGCTGTATAGTCATATCTCCTATTTATGTCTGTTATACCACATGAATTTCTCTTAATAGTCCTGAATACTGTGTTCTTCAGTTGCAGTATCAAGCCATGGCTTGAAAATGCTAGTTTTTGTTTTTACTGATAATTTTGATGGCAGGTAGGGTAGCTGATCCAATAGACACAATTCTACTACAGCTAGAAATTTGGATCTTATTTACTTTGGGTAATCTATTTCTTTCATGTACTTTAATATGCCTGTCCAACTGTATGAAATCACATATGTCTTTTCTTAGATCATTTTTTTCTGGACTGAGAGCATTTTTTTTTTGCTGTTTGATCCTGCTCTTTTCCCAGTGTGGAAGTCTAACTGGACTTTTATGCGAGTTTCTTAAAGAATATTTTTATAACATTGGCCCATTTTGTTGCAGTTTTACCAGTGTCAGAGTTTCCACTGTTTCCATTTTGTTGTAAGCAAGGTCCATGGGGTGGAGGACATATGTAAGCTATGGGGCATAATTAAGCACAGTTCTTGTCTGTGACAGTGTAAATTGTTAGCTGTAAGTTATAAGTTTAGTATAAGTCCATTTTGCCATCCAGTTTTTAATTTGTCTAAATGAAGAGAGGATTCAGACTTGTGGTGTAAGTATGTTTGTAACATTTATCATATAAGACAATACTTCCTGGTATTACCCTAATAAAAATAGCAGGCAAAGGAAAGGAGCAGCTGAGGAAGGTAGGTCTGGCTTTTGACATAACAGTATTACCTGTCAGTCTGTTGTGTAACTTTTTTATCTGGTATGTAGTCTATTTATTTGCTTAAGTAGGATTGGTGGACTGACTGGATTAATATGAACTTCTGCAAAATAAGCCATTCAGTCAGTCAGTCAGTCAGTCAGTCAAGCAATCACATATTTGGTCCTGTTTCGACTCTTAAATGAATTTATTTAGCCTAAAACATAAATACAATCAATAAAGTGATCCATGAAACTGTAAATAGACTACATTAAAATATATTGATCCATGTAGAAATGAGTAATTTGATTACATGTTAAGCTTGATGAAACAAGCAGATTTTATAAATACTTTTTTTAAAGATGGCTACAGAGGGATTCATAAAGCTTGCCACAAGGTATGCACTACCTGCACACTTTGTGTAACTTTTCTGAGTAGACAGCAAAAGCATTGTGGTAGAGCTAGTCTTGAATTCAGAAAATTTGCCTGGAGATGTACACATAGTGTATACTTTGTATTCACCTTTATGAATCCCCTAGTAGTCTAGATAACTTAAATTACCACTATAGAGAAATTCATATGATGGATGCCAGAAATGTAAAAGGACAGAATGTTGCACTAACAAGCCATTCCTTGAAAATGCTAGTTTTTGTTTTTACTGATAATTTTGATGGAGGGTTGGGTGGCTAATCCAATAGACACTTTCAACTACAGCAAGAGATTTCAGAACATGCAGGAAACACTGGACAAAACCAAAATTATCTTTAGTACATAGTATAACTTCACAAAGTGCAACAAAAGCAACATAGATTAAAACATACACCATACACACACACTGAAAACTCATTAGCTTTGCAGGCTCATGTTGTAAGTTCAAGACACTGTAACTTTGAAAGTATTATTATCATTAGAGGGACATATGTAATGTGTATTAAGTTTCAAACTCTTTTATTTTGGAAACTACCCTCTGCTTGTCTGCAGTAGTCTTAGAGTTAATATATATATAAGCCAGTTGGGTGTTGGAAATGCACACCCTTGCATTGGAGATACAGGGGAATTTTTCCCCCACAAAAATGTTTTTAGTATGTACAAGAGTTTTGAAGTTTGTAGTTTTTAAATGTAAATTGCACTGCAATTTTTAAAGTTGCAGGAATCACAGCATGGTGTCTCAAACTTCTAGTTGGTTGACCAGTTAGACAAAATTTAAAGGTGCACTGACACCTGGCTTTGCCATAATTATTAAAAAGGGTATGAGAAGGGGGGGGGGGAGTCTAGATGGCCAACTGACAGTAGTGAATTTTGAAAGCTCCATAAACTAGTATAATAATATAGGAAACATTTATTATTTTCAAGTTTAAAATGTCAGAAATCTATAGATAAACTACTAAACTACATAAATATCAATTTTGGTGGATATATACAAAAACTTTCTTGTCAAGTAACTTGGAGATATATTGAGTCACTGAATATGAACAACTCAAGGAATTCTCATCCAGATGCTGCTTTGAAAAAAGAACTGCAATTGATGACATCTACCTTACAAGAACTATCTTTGAAGATGGATGGCTTTAAAAATGACTTTGAAAACCTCAAATTAAATTCTCAAAAACAGACTGATACTCTTAAGGAACTATTACAGTAACACCATACAAAAATAACAAATATAGAGACTTCTCTGAATGACATTGAAGGGAGACTCAAAGAGGAAGAATTCCAAAAATAATTTCTGCTTAAACAGGATACATGGCTGCTTAACAAAGTAGATAACTTAGAAAACAGGGAAAGGAGAAACAACATGGGTGCCGGAACCATGGAGGGAGGGGGGAGGGCCCCCCCACTTTTGCAGCACTTGTGACCTCTCAACCGTCCCGAATAACTTGTCATCACGTGCGCAATTCAGGAATGACGTCAGCATGCATTGCATGCCGTGCGCCTGTTTGAATACAGGATTCATCTGTCATGCAGAGTTGAGCCGTGGATTTCTTTATTTAACTGCAGAGCTGAGTGTCTTTACGGACTGCCATTCGGGCAGAAGGATTTATTTTCTTCCAAGCGGATTTCTTTATTCAAGTGCAGAGCAGAGCTGAGCCATGGATTCCTTTACGAACTGCCGTTTGGGCAGAAGGATTTCTTTATGTAGAGCTGCTGCTCCAGAAGAAGGTACTGGAGGTGTGTGTGTGTGTGTGTGTGTGTGTGTGTGTGTGTGTGTGTGTGTGTGTGTGTGTGTATATGTCTGCATGCCTACATGTGGATCCATTACTAATCCAATCTTTGACACTAAATCCTTCAAAACACAATATATACACCCCCTCACACACACACGCCCACACACACACACACACACACACACACACACACACACACACACACACACACACACACCCTATTTTTAATAGTGATATAGTGATCAAGCTGGAGATCCATTGGTGGTGGTAATGGAGTTCTGTATTGTAGCTCAATACACCTAATTTACATCCCGTGCTTTATTTTTCAAATAAATGGCAGACTGTTTAGCTAATCCCTCTCTATTAAAAATATAGATCAGTTTGGGTTTAAAAATCTTGCAAGATGTCTGCACAATGAATACAGAGTTATTCTGCCGTCCAGTCTAGTAGCACTATTAATGGAGGATAAAAGGACCTGGCACCTGTTAAAAACGTTAAGCAAAAACTTCTCTGACTCAAGCATGGAGGAAGTGAAAAGAAAATGAGGCAAATCAGCTGTATATATTAGTAGTAAGTACTGACCCAGGAGTGATTTACAGTTTTATCAGATAAGAGGATGAAGAGAGTCAAACAGATTAGATGCCTATTGAGAAACAGTAATCATTGGCAAGTGCAAAGAGAGTAGGTAAAGGGGGCAAATTAAAGTTGCCAGGGATATTTCTTACATGCTTTCAGAAAGTCTTTCTCAGGCAGCAGGAAACCTTTGTCTCATTTTTGAAGTATTGCTATTTTCTAAGTTTAACAGCAAACATGCTGTCCAGTGTGAAGTTACTGAGCTTCTGCAGAAGGCCAAAGTGTAAGTTGTGACATGATATCTCACTGAATCTCTGTTAGATTTAATATCATGGCTCATTCAGGAGCAACTAGCACCCTAAAGATGCTGACAGAAACAAGAAAATGATACCCTTAGACACAATATCCCTTATATCCCGTATAGTATAGCAAAATGATGGCTAGTCAGCTACAGAAGGGTTCTTTACATGAATAAATAAATGTACCACTTACTAAAAATATGTTTGGGGGAGTAAGTCAGACAGTATTCATTAAGAGTATTGAGAAGAGCAATTGAAAGATTTTGGGGAGTTTGTGTGTTCCCAGCCTAGGAGTAAATGGTTTCTGTTTAATGAAATTTCATAAAAGGGATTCCAGATTAACTTGAAATATAAAGATCATAATTCCAGACTGATAGCAATACTGGATGTACAAGAATATCAACCAAGTAAAGTCAAGTTTCTGAAAACTAAAGTTAAATTTCTGATTCCAGCATTTCATGTGATTATGCATAGAGGAAAGGCATAACAGAGATGAAGGTGGAGACAAACTGATAGCCCTTATATAATGCCTTGGATAACTGTAAAGGATTATCTGAATTACTAGACAGGTACAGTGTAGAAACTTTTTGTGATGGGCTAGAGGACAGTAGAACAGAGTGACTAGAACATTTAATATGAGGAGGGGGCTGCAATGGCACCAGCATGCCTCAGACCTAGTCAGTCATTACTACAGAAAGAAAGAGAGATCAATTAATAAAAGTAAAATTGTAAAATTATAGAACAAGACTTTAAGTTCAAATCTAGTTTCTTAAAGAAGCATGTTGTCTGGGTCATGAAGGAAAATTGCAGACAAATCTGGGATTCATCAAAGAAATATGGAGGCTGTTATAGGGCATAACGATAAAGGAAAATGAGAGGAATCTTATCTATGATAAGCAAATCCTGGGCCACGATTGTTTTTTCAAGTGTCATCAAAAAGGTAAATGCACCTAAAGGGAAGGTAATGATAGTTATATGTTAAGTGCATGAGAAGTTTAGCTGACCCAAAATAACAAATACACCATAAAATATATTCATGAATGATCAAGAAATATCTGAATGAGGCACTATGAAGAATGTAACCAGAAATGAAAAGGAAGGAATGAATACAGTGAATGTAGGGCACCATAAGCATTTTAATGTGATTTTAGCCACAGGGCATGCTTAGTATCAATCAACATCCTTTTGGTATTGAGGCCATTTGTTCCCCATCTGGATGTTCTGCATCAGAGAGTAGAGAGGTGACTAAAGGGACTGTCATCCAAGTAGCCATGATGATGGCTTGTGTTATCACTGTCATTCATGAAATTACGATATTTAGGATAATGCCATAATCATAGCCTTTGTTGTTGATGAGATAATCTGTGTCACTTCAGGAAATCCTGCCCCCTCCTCATCATTATTACTCTGATGTATATATGCATATGCTTTAGCTAAGCCTTACAGCATATGATCATAGGAGTTATAAGGTACATGAGCTATGAGGATGTGTCCACTTTGCTAGTACCAACTCTTAGTCCTTTAGGCCTATCCAACTTTTTAAAGAGGGCCAGATCAGTCATACCAGGGTGAATTTATGAACACCATTCCAGTTGTTCAGCAGGCAGACTCCCAATTGTTTGGCATTTGGGAACTTGTGCATACATTGACCTAACTTTGACCAACATGTGCCCAGAGTCATAAGAAAGCCTTTCTGTATTGCACAGCTTATAAACAAATTGATTGTGACTAGATCTAGAGATGTTACTGTCCCCCTTTACAAAGCTGTCATTAGGTCAATAATTTTGTATAATGCCCACTTTGGCATGTATCTGACCAGCTCCATGCAACAATTGGAATCCTTTCAGAGATACCTTACTTAAAAGGATACAAGTTCTAAACAATAGGTCTTGCATGGACCACCTCGAAGATTTATTACTATATGCAGTATCCTACAGAGTGCTTAGAGGAGACATGTCTGGCATACAAGGCATCCACTGACCTAATACAGATGGACCTACTGAACATCAGCAAGTCAAATGGCATCAGAAATACTCAGTCCATGTATCTAAACTGAATGTTGTGGGGAGTTGGATATATATACCACAGAGGCTACCATTGTTCCAGAACAAACTATCCATAAAAACAAAAACAAAGCTCATCTGTCCATATTCAAATGCAACTTGGATTTAAGGATGGGCAATAGAAAATGTACTCCAGGATTGCCCTTCATGCCACTAATGGATAGAGACAGTTCTTAAATGCTGCATCCCTTATATGGGTCCCCTCAAATTATCTATGGAATGATCACAGTTATTCTCACTAGTGCTAATATACACTTATCAGCCATGGGATAGGTAAGACCAATCAGAAAATGTTAATTCAAGAATCAAGCACCAAAAGGGAATTGGCTAAGCTTAAAAAGTCCTCCAAGTGAACCTACGTTGTGGTAGTAAATAGTTATAGAAAAAAATTGCCCTTTTTAGATCACTAAGTGCCCCCCCCCCCCCCCCCCAGTCTTCAATAGCTTCTGGTGCCTCTGAGAAACAACATAAGGATCTTTGGTCTGCCTGAAAATACTGAAGGAGAAGTCATTATTTCATTCTTAACCACCTGGAGTCCTGAATTTGTAGACCTGAAAGAGAGACTTTCATTTGGAATTGAAAGGGCACATACAGCACTGAGGAAACCTGCTTCTAACTCAACAAATACTCCACCTAGATCCATAGTTATAAAATTTCTTTCATTTCTGTACAAGGAACTAATATTAAAATCTGCTTGGAGAAAATCACCCTTAAAATACAATCAAAGTCTGATAAGGTTTGGCAATGATTACTCTTCCAGAATACTAGAATAAAGGAAAAAAGTCTGTTCAATAATAAAACTGTTGAAACAAAACAACGTTAAAGCACAGCTGGCCTTTCCAGCCAAGATAAAAATACTTTTTGCCAATGAGATGAGAACCTTTAATGACTTAGAAGAAGCTACTATATTCATCAAAAACAACAACATAGTGTCTATCCCAGAAGAAATGGAATGGATGGCCCCTACTCTTAAAAGAATAAAAGAAACAAATCCTTGGACTGATGCTAGAAAGAAGAAACAAAAAACTGATTCCAAGATAGCTGTCCCAAAAAAACAACTCTTACAACTACATCTCTCAAAGTGTCAACTGATATGGTACATCACTTGTCATCTGTTTTTATTTAAAAAAGGAGGGTTTCTTAAACAAATGAGAAACAGTAATGATTTATTCAGAATGTTCCAAGAGTCCAATAATTCTTCACAAACAAAGGTAGGTCAAGATGGGTTACTATTTACATTATATATAAGCCAAACAAAGCAACATATAATACACACATAGACGTTTCTATTCCCCTACGTGAACTCAATGAATACATATCTTGTTAATTTTTCATTGATTTTACTTATAATAATTTAAGTAATTAATTAACTAATTCAACAAAGTACCATTCATCAGAGTTCAGACTCAAATGTAACAAATTAACATCATATATAATAGCAGTAACAAAAGAGCGTTTTGAAAAAAAATATATTGTCATGGAGACTAATGCCTTCTTCACTTAAAGTATGATTTAGAAATGTCATGTATATCCTGGTTAAATAATAGTAACAAGCTCTTAGTGCAAATGTCATCATTATTCTGTCTAAACATAGTTAATATCAATTATGGCAGGTATTATAGCTTTGAGTGCTGTTTGATCAATCCTGATATGGTGTGTGTGGATGCAGCCATGTTTGGCAGCTAGTACAAATGTCATTATTATTCTTTCTAAACATAGTTAATATCAATTATGGCAGATATCATATATTTGAGTGCTGTTTGATTAAGTCTGACATGGTGTGTGTGGATGCAGCTGTGTCTGGCAGCTGTTGTATGCTGCCATTTTCATTTCGGGGAAGCTGTGGGTTGTGGCTTGTGATCAAGGTTTACTGATGCTTGTGTATTAGGAGGAGACATTTGGTGTTTTAGCCTGGTTCCAGGGGAAGGAGCTGGATAAAACTGTGACTTGGGATATTTTGGCAGAGAATAGTTTGTTTATACATCTGCTGAGTGAGAGGTGGGAAGGCTGAAAGAATGTGCTATCTCTTGTTGTGGCGGCTTGTTGGGAGTTTTTTTTTTTTTTTTTATCTGTTTGCTCTGTGTTCTTTTCCTGGCTGCTGCTTCACTGAAAGGAAGGGAATTTAGGCTTGAAGTTGCAGTGAAATGAAGCTTTTCTTTAGGTGAACTGTGAGCCTCTGGTATGCAGTACACAGACACACTAACAGAAACAGATGCTCCCAGGTTGCTATGGTAATGGAGACAGAGTGACAATAATGCTTAATGTCTCTGAGGAGCCTCCAAGATGATTCTCGGCAATTAAGTTTTTGGTTTATAAAAAAAAAATATATATATATATATATATATATATATATATATATATATATATATATAATAAAGGGGCTGTTTTAACCACATGCACACATATTGATGGTCTCCACTTTGTTTAGCTCAAGTTGATTCTTGATAAAAAAAATAAATAAATAAAAAAAAACAATAAGCGCAACTTTATATTTAAAATGTATTTTGGTCCAAACTCATGAAGGACTTACATAAGAGTGGAAGTCTGAGTTATTGTGAAAGACTTAGAGCATTTGGTCTTGTGCAGTACCCTTTGCAGTGGTCTGGGAGGTGAGTTTGCTTGGACGTGTTGGGCATATGGGGATAGCTGATTCTTGGGGTGTTTGGGGTTGCCGGGAAGTGCTAGAGAGTTGTCAGATTTCCTTTGTGGAAATATCTGTGGGAATGGAAGGTATGTTGAGTGGTTCACTGGCAGAGTGGCCACTGCATGGAACAGGCTGGCAAAATGGAACAGGACAAATATTGGTTTGGATATTTTAAGAACAGCCTGGAAGCACACCACATGAACTAGTGAATGGTATTCTGGCAAAACTAGATGGGCATTATTGCCCATGCTTGAAGTACTGATATGTGTGTATGTAAGGATGGAAATATACTTATAACAAATAAGAAACTAGAAAGGTCTCATAATTTAAAGTCTATGGACTGTATAAACATGCTTAGAAGGAGCTAATAATAAGAATAAGCATTACAGCTTGTGGTTTCTCAAATAACTAAGCAACAGCCAAAAAAAAAAAAAAAAAAAAAACACACAATAGTTATGTAATGTATGATTTTAGTAAATCTAGTCATAAAATATATAATCGTCATATAAGATGAAGTAGTCTGCTGAATTTATATATTAAAGACAGTATTTAATAACATGGGCTTGTGTATAATAACTCTACTATCTTAACATGTCATAAATGACATATACTACAGTGAACATCAAGGGGAAGCATGATGATTTTCTCATATAAGTAAATATGCATAACAAGTCATGTAATTGCTTTAACTTGAATTGTAGTTTTTGTAACTCATCTTGACCATATATAATACTTAAACGGTTACCAAGGTAACTAATGTTTTATACAGGACATCAAACTGAGAAAGTTGTTCAAGAGAAACAATAGACGCCTGAACTTGAAATGTCACAGAATGCAACAATCATATTCTGAAAAAATGGTATTAAATTAACAATAGACACTCAATTTAATAACATGGGCTTGTGTATAATAACACTGCTGTTTTAACTTGTCATAAATGACATACACTACATTGAACATCAAGGGGAAGCATGATGATTTTCTTATATAAGTAAATATGCATAACAAGTCATGTAATTGCTTTAACCTGAATTGTAGTTTTTGTAACCCATCTTGAACATATATAATACTTAAGTGGTTACCAAGGTAACTAATGTTTTATACATGACATCAAACTGACAAAGTTGCTTGAGGGAAACAATAGCAGACTCTACTTGAAATGTCACATAATGTAACAATCATATTCTGAACAAATGGTATTAAATTGACAACAGACACTCAGTTTAATAACATGGGCTTGTGTATAATAACACTACTGTTATGATTTGTCATAAATGACATACACTATATTGAACATCAAGGGGAAGCATGATGATTTTCTCATATAAATAAATGTGCATAACAAGTCATATAATTGCTTTAACTTGAGTTGTGGTTTTGTAACCCATCTTGACCATAAATAATACCCAAGCTGTTTCCAAGGTAACTAATGTTTTATACATGACAAACTGACAAAGTTTTTCGAGGGGAAACAATAGAAGCCTGAATTAGGAATGTCACAGAATGTAACAATCACATTCTGAACAAATAGTATTAAATTGACAATCACTCAGTTTAACCTTTGCTGATTATACAAAATAGAATGTTGCCATTTAAATTTAAACTTTCAGTATATGTCATAAAATGGCAATTTATGAATATGGAAAGGAAGGTTGTAATCATTAATCACAATAAGTGAATGTGTTGTTTTCACCTATAATTTCACACATTTTATAATAAGAAATGACTGATATGGAAATCCTTATATATAGGAAATGGGGGAAGAGGGATGCACTGATAATTAAAATGCACTAACTTTCATCAGTGTTCACATAAAACAAACTTGATGCTTTAAGTAAGTTAGCAACAAAGTGATTAATTAAATGCTGGCAAGCAATGAAATATAACTTCTGATATAACCAGTAAAATACTTTGTATTATAAATATTAGGTATAAATATTATTACCATCTATTTATATTAAGTAATAAGTTTTGAAAGACTTCATCAATAAGGGTGAATATGTTAAATAACTGTGTGCTATAATCTTTTATTGAAGTTTTATATATGATACATCCTACTTTACTATGATTGAATTGGTTGTCATCTATCTTTCATGTAAATATTAATTGCTTATACAATAAGTAGAGATTTATATTGTATTTGAATTCTGTCTAATCTACAATAGTACTATATATGTTCAAAATAATATAAATATTGCTTATTCCTATTAAAAATATTCTCCATATGATAATTCAATTTATGGAGCTCAGATGTTCTGGATTGCCAAGGTATGAGTGATAATCTGATGGATTTAGGTTTATCCATCAGATTAGGAATGATTTTCATTCCATGGCTGGTGCGGATCTTAGTTTTGTTAACATTTATTAATTTAAATTTATTTCACAAAAACATTTTAGTATGCCTGACCAAAACATTACTTTATTGGTAAGTACTCAAAGTATAAAACTGATAATTTTCTTTAAAAGCTCAAACATATACTTTATAGTTATCAGAGGAAAATGTTTAATAGTCACAACAGAACAAAAAATACATAGTCTAAATAACCTAAGATGGATTTAACTTTATTATCTTTAAATACCAGTGACTTAAACAATACTAGCAAGAGACCAAATCTATTGAAATATTTAAAACTGAACAAAGCACAAATTGTCTTCCTTCAAGAAACGCATTTCAAAACAAATGACAATTACAAATGGAATCCTAAGGAATATATGATATTGGCGCAATCCACTTATAAGACAAAGACAAAAGGGGTAACAATTTTACGGAAAACAAATGTGATTAACCCAGAAATCATTTATAAGTATGAAGATAAAGAAGGTCTTATGGCATTAGTAATAGTTAAATATAATAACAGAATATGGACCCTAGCCAGTCTATACTTGTTCCAAGATATTGGAACAGGAACTGTTAAAAAAACACTTCGATTTAATTTCCAATAATTATAAAGGCAACTTAATATTAGGAGGAGATTTTAACTGTATATTTGATATTTCTGAAACTACAAATAAAAGACCACTGCGTACATCTAAACAAGTGGGTAGAATCATTTCATTTTGTAGATACTTTCAAATTTAAAGGAGATAAATCTTTGTTGTTTTCCCATCAAGATCACAGATTTGGTACCCAAACTAGAATAGATAAAATATTTACTGACCATGACTTACACTCTAAAATCATTAATTTCTCAATCACTCCCTGCCCCTTTTCAGACCACAATTCATTGATACTAAAACTTCAAAATGGGTACAAACTATTAATCTTTAACTCTAGAATTCCACCATATATAACTAAAATTAAAGAGTTAAAACCCTAGTTATTATCTGAATTACAGTTCTTCTTAGATATTAATTACACCACATAGATAAATAAAATAATGATATGGGACTCATTAAAAGCTTACATATATGGTAAAACCCTAACTTGGTATAAAAAACATCAGAGAATGGGATTCTGAATTATTAGATCTACAATCCAAACTTTTGTCAGTAAAAGCTGAAAAAAATCAAAATCATTTGGAGATGAAAAAGAAACTAGAAGTATTAAGCAATAAATACAACAACATTCTAACACATAAAACTAATTTAGCTTTAGAAAAACTAAAAATTAATACCTTGGCCACGTCTCCCAAATATCTACATAATTTGTCCACAAGAATCAAAATCAATCTAAAGCTAATAACATTAAAAGTATCTTCCATGAAAAGAAAGGGAAAAATGTTTTGGATATAGGTGACATTCTTGATGCCTATAGAAATCACTATATTGAACATTTCCAAAAAGAAAATATACATACTGATCAATTAAATCTAGATGAAAAATGTTGTAATATAAAAAAACCCAGAAAAATTAAAACTAGATCTGCAAGCACCCATATCCTACAGAGAAATTAAAGATACAATAAAAGATGGTAAAAAGAATAAAGCTCCAGGTATAGATGGCATAATTATGGAAATATATTAACTTTTTCATTCAAAGGTACTATCCCTCTTCCATAAAACTCTATTAGAAATTCAGTCACAAGCTTTAATGCCACCTTCTTGGAGATATTCCTTAATCACACCAATCCTAAAGGAATACAAATCCCCAAAGATCTGTGCCTCATACAGACCTATATTATTATTATTATTATATTTAAATAATGACTGTAGGGTGGCCACTGTGGTGCAGCGGTTAGCATTGCCGCCTCACAGCAAGAGGTTCTCCGGTTTGATTCTCGGCTGGGTTGCCTTCTGTGCGGAGTCTGCATGTCCTCCCTGTGGTTGCTTGGGTTTCCTCCAGGTGCTCCAGTTTCCTCCCACATCCCAAAGACATGCAGTAGGTGGATTGGACACTCTAAATTGGCCCTAGGTGTGAGTGTGTGCATGTGTGTGCCTTCTGTGGAAGGTTGGGCCATGGGATGGCAACTCAACACCATAAAACTCCACTGCCAAGCATGAGCAGACAGGTGATCCACTGTGGCGACCCCCAACTGAGAAAAAGCCGAAAGAAGAATTAAATAATGACTGTAAGATATTTATGACAATATTAACTAACAGAATGAAAATACCATTATTCAAAATTAAAAAATAATGATCAAACTGGATTTATATATCATAGACTCACACATGACAATATTAAAAGGATAATTTCTCTTATAGATTATGTTAATAAAGAAAATAAACACTCATAAGTGGCTTAGATATAGAGAAAGCCTTTGATTCCCTAAATTGGGGACTATTTATTCAAAATCTTAATACTATTTGAATTTCCTGCATCCTTTGTTTATCTCCTAAAGAATATATATATATATATATATATATATATATATATATATATATATATATATATATATACACACACAAAGAATTTAGCGTATGTCAAGTTAGGTCCTTTTACCTCTGAATCTATACATATAACAAAAGGCACTAAACAAGGATGTCCTATGTCACTGATTCTATTTGCTCTGGCTATTGAAATATTGGCAGATTCAATTCGTAACAATATAAAACTCAAATGAATAGATGTTTATGAACAATACAATTCTAAAGTAATGTTATTTGCTGATGACATATTACTAACATTATCTAATACAAAAGAGACATTAGAATAATTAGGTATATTAATTGACAAATTTGACATGACTTCAGGACTCCATTTCAATAAATCAAAATCAAAATTTTTATTTTTAAATAATAAAAAAAGAACTGCAGACTAAGGGGGATCACATCATAGGGAAACAAGAATCTACCTTAAAATATCTAGCAATTGAGTTATGCAAGGAGAATAATGAATTAGTCTCAAAAAACTATAATAATATCATCAATACAATTAAAATCTCTGTGGAAAAATGGAACAAAATAATATTAAGATTTGAAGATAATCTACAGTTAATAAAAATGGTTTTACTGCCCAAGATCCTATATATAGCCTTGGCAATACAACTGTTACCAGAAAGGAATATACTTAAAGAAATAACTTCATGCCTAATAAAATTTTATGGTTTCCCAAAAGAAACAAAATAACTTTAATATATCATATCAGACCATGGAAACAGGGAGGATTTAACTTTCCTGATATAGAAACATAAATAAAAGTATCAATATGTAAAACAATCTCAGATTGGATAAGTCCAAATTACTCTGCAAATTGGAAAAAATTACTAACTGTAATATCAATAAATGAATTTGATTTAAAAAAAATTCAAATAACAGATAAAGATAATTTGCCATGGCACATATGTAGTAGTATGCAATATAACATAATTAAACCCACTAAAACTTGCATGATTAATTATTACATTGATTCATTTAGGAAAATTATTAATGCAAATATAGATTTAAAAATCTGGTTTGATCATTTAACACACAGTTTATAGTCACAAAGAACTTTCCATATAAAATATATAGAGAAATTATTAATTCCTGGGAACAGAAAGGATTTGTTTGTTGGCTCTAATGTATCAAAGAACTAAAAGTTTTAGATATGCAAGAAATAAAAACAACGTACAAAATTCCACAACAGGACTGATTAACTTTACAGAGTATTCTGTCATATTCCCAATTTTTAAGTAGAATAATTAACAATTCTTCATTTAAAGAAATGTCTACATTTACGAAATAGATATATGAAATCATATATAATGACTTTGGCATGGGAAACATTATTTCAAAATTTTACAAAATATTGATAAAGTATAAAACAACACCCAAAACCTCATAGTGGAAATATATAACAAAAGGACACTTAGTACAGTTAACTGAAGATATTAAAACAAATATCTTATTATCAATAAAATATACATCCTTTACAGAATGCTGGAAAGTTTTTAATTGGAAATGCTTGTACAGAACATTCTTAACCCCAGACAGAATCAGTAAAATTAGTTCTTCCATAAAAGAAATATGTTGGAGATGTGAGCAAGTACACAATGCAGCTTGGGACCACATTTTCTTTGATTGGTTTAACATTAAGCCATTTTGGGATGGTATTAATAACTTTCTACACACTTTATTTAATGAATCATTTTATTTAACTAAAGCTCTTGTATTATTAAATGTGAATGAAGGTCCTCATTTGAATAGGTCAAACATGTATCTAGTATGGACTATACTTGCAATTTCAAGGAAGTGTATAACAAGAAGATGGAATACAAACACAATACCTACTTTGGAAGACTTCTACAGCCTACTGAAGACAACAGCATTATTGGAAATTAAAATTAAAGAACTAAGAATTTTTCCAAAGCCATTTATCAACAACCCTTGGGGAAAAGTCTTATCGTGGATTGACACTATACAATAATTGATCTCTTTCATCTACTCTGATAATGGATTGGACATACTTATAAAGTAACTGTATCCATTAAGATCTGTTATAGTGTCAGACTAATGTAAATAGTGTACATAGTTATTTAAGATGTTATGTATAAATACTATGGAATTCATTCAAATGTATTTGAAAAATAAAAAAAAAAAATTGAGAAAAAAGGGTATGAGAAAGATTACAAAAAAGTACATTTGAAATTCTGCTTATTTCAGCAAAAGCTGACACTAAGCTTTTGAACTTGCCAAAGTAAATTGAACCTAATTTTCCCACGAGATCTGTGTCTTATATTGTCTCTTTTATAGTGGTCTCTGATATTGGCATTATCCAAGACTTCAACACAGGTGACGTGACAGAGTCAGCATATTGTTAACAGCAACTTTCGAATGAGATCTAATAATTTGGCTCTGTGTTGTACATTTCAACTGTCCTGATTTTATCTGATATTTTTGATCTGTTCCTAATAACCTTTATGTTTTACTGACAAATCACTGAGGGATGAAGTCACTAAATAATGCCATACATTTGAGTTTCAGATTTCATATCATCCAAAAAAATGCTTGCTGACACAAATGCTGTTATTCTAGCAGTGTAAAATATGTCCCTATTTTTGGCCATTGCCCCCCCCATTATTTTAGGTTCTGTTCAGGTTTTGCACTGTTAGAGCTTGGTAGGTATACTCTGTGTACTCTGGGCATTAGCTGCATTGAGCCCACATGAATGAGTTTACTGTTATGGCATTTAAAACTACAGCTCTAAAGTATTGCATTAGAGACTGTTGGAATACACCGTCTTATCTACTTCTCTCTGCTGATTGCTCTACTGTTATTACATTGTAACTATTTGCTTTACAGTTACTTTGCTTGGAATTATTTAGACGATCTGTAGCTCTTGCTCTGCAGTTACTACAACTGGATACATTGAGTTAGACACTCTGGTGTACATTGTTGCTACTAGTTAGCTATAGACCAAATTAACCAACTATTTTGATCATTGATGTTGTTTCGTTTTGCTTTTTCTCATTGTCCCATTGTTGCAGTACCTGAAGATGTTCTAATTTACTGCACTTGAACCTATTAGGTAAGAGTATCTAATTCAAGTGTGTTGTTCTTATATATTGGTGTCACGTGTATGTTTTTGAACTTGTGACTACTGCCACAATTAATTATTGTGACCAGAGTCTTTAGTAATCATGTCTTATTTTTGTATCCTTTAACCACAACCCATATTATCACAATTTTTTGTCCAATCTTTTATTCTTTTCTGTATTATACGAACAGTGTGTTATTAAGCTATCCGGTTCTTTCACACCCCTTTGACTGTGTGGCCATTATGGAATCTCAGTCAGCTCTTGCCCCTTATGTAGATGCCCTGACAGCATTGGGTATTTGAGGCAGTGTATAACAGGGTTCCAGGAAAGTAAATAGTGTGGGAAGAAATAGCCAGGGAATTGATATGGCTAGGCTTTGTATAGTCCCTAGGCCCGATAGCCTAGTACCAACCTATGAACCTATGAACCTATGTAACAACTACCTTGTGCTTACTGAAAACACCTTATTTCTACCTCACAGTGATTCAGTATGTGAAGGTGTAAGTGTTTACTGAATTTGAAAGTTACCATCTAATGACAAAGTATATTCCGTTGGAATAAAACAAACTCCCCCCTCCACAGCATGCAGTACCTCCACTAGACCAACTTACATTGAACTATATCCTTCTGAAGTTATGAGCCAGGATGCAATAAAGACTCTTAGATATCTAAAACCTGGGAAATGTTATTATAACCTGGTAGTGGAACTAATGGGGAATGAATGACCTTAGGGTTTATTCTCAGAGAGACATGCAGAAGAATATTGTTGACCTTGCTATTTGTATGTTTGAAACAGGAAAAATATGGGTCTTTAGTGGCAGTTCACTATCATACAGAATGATGCCAAGATTTAAAGACAATATACTTATTTTTTTTTAGTTTCCTGTATAGCTGGTGCTATTTTAAGGGCCCCAGTATGTGTCAACTTGGGACACGATGACTGTCAAGCCTTCTTGTTTTCCTAGGGATGGTGTAAACCATTTTTTGACTTGGCTTTTGTATTTTGTCTAAAACTTTTACTGACTCATAGTGCCATTTTCAGGCAGAGTTCATTTGAGGACCCCCCCCCCAATCCTAGTATGGTGTCTCTCCTCAATACTAAGAGTCTTAACACAAAATGCCAAAACTTAAGGGTCTCTTGCAACTTGAACAGAGCCATGTGTGTGCGTACAGAGACATGTATTCAAAGCAAAAAAATCACTCCCTCTATTCTTGGATTTAGCACCCAGCATATCTTCAACACTACTGGCTCTTCAGGGGAGTATCATTATTTGTTATGAATATCATCACCTCAACACTTATTCATTCCCCCTCAAATTTGAGCCCTTACATGTTCAATTCACACTAAACAAGCTAGCTGTGGAACACCCTCTATTTACCCTTTTGACAATTAGCTGCAATCCACATTTCTATCAGAGGACTTCAACTATCCATTAATAAGCTAGCTAACCTATGCTACTAATGGTCAGTGTGCCCAGTGTTTCCTGGCCATTATAAATATTACAATGCTTAACTATCCAACTGGGGTCTTTCTTATTCCTGATCTTGTCCTCACAATATGATCACTTCCTGTATACCTCCATATGTAACATCTTCCCTGACTGAATCAGATCACAAATCAGTGACCTTTTCCTTTAAAATTGGTGGTACTTTCCCTGCAAGTACAGCTGTGTTTAAGGACTTCTCAAAGCAAACCTTCTCAAATTACTTGATGACCTAAATAAATCCTGATGCACCACTCCTCTGATGCATCCCATTGCTAAAAACCCCACCTGTGCCTCTAACTTCTACTCTCACCTTAAATGGCTGTATTGACAAGGCAGTCTTCATCTGCACCAAATATAATGAAACATTTGAAAACAAGTCCCCTGTGGTATATCCACATAAATAAACATATAGAACAAGAGAAATACATTACTTAATGCTTACACGGGGTCTCAATATATATAACAAGAGAGACATTACTTAATGCTTATTAGGGGTCTCAACATAATATAACAAAGGAGACATTACCTAATGGGGTCTCATTATACTCACCTTAAAAGTGCACTTAAGAAAACCAGCAAGGTGCTTAAAAGTACCATTAGGAAACTCAAAGCTGAATATGAAATTAGAATAGCTACTGAAACCAAAATTCACTATAAATCATTCTTCATCTGTGTCAGGAAGTTGAGAACTAACACTCAGCAATGTTTAGAGCTAGTCCACAATAATACAACTCACGTTTAGCCAACGGAGTTAGGTAATGTCTTAGGCTGAAAAACAAGTTAGTGAATGTTTTACTCCACCCACAGTTAAAATTATTCCACAGATTCCATAGTCCCAACTACCCCTTATAATTACTTTGAGACCAAGTCCTCTAGGTCCTTTCAAAAGTTAAGAATACATCCAGAGGCCTGATTACATACCAGACTGCCCGATTATCACTGCCAAATATGGCCTATCCAAAACCCTACTTAATTTCTTTATTCTAACCTGTTCTCTGCTTACATTCCTGAATCCAGGAAAACTGCCATCATTATGCAATTATACAAGGCTGGCCCAACCATGGACCTTGGAAACTAGAGACCCATTAGTCTCACTGACGTATGCAAAAGTATGGAGCATATTATCAGATGCTTCATTTAGCTGGATATTAAAAGTCTCCTAACCATGCTCCCTCATCAATCTTGCTTTAAGAGGAAGTCGTACTTTTTTAACTTCATTAATTTCTGTGAAACCAAAGCACTGGCTGGAGGTTATGCAGTTCATGAAGTATATATCTGTACCTAGCCAAGACCTTTGGTGAAATTCCCTATGCAAGCATTATTGACATACTTAATATGAATATAAATCCACATGTTCTGCAGTAGATGCTAACTGGTTGTGTGACCGAGCCCATGTGGTTAGGTGCTACTTCAGAAAGCAAAAAACATTAGCACTGGTGTACAGCAGGGCTCAGTGTTGGATTTTCTGCTATTTTGTATCTATTTCACAGACCTGCTTGCCAGCACTGATGGACATTACTTATCAAAGATTGCAGATGACTGTAAATCGGGTGTTGTTATGTGTTCCTTCACTGTTGCATAATTACTCTAACATGGGTTAGACTATGTCAGCAATTGATTAAAGCGCAATGGTTTCAAACTAAACTTGAAAAATGTTGTATACTTCATTCTGGGAAACAAAACATTTTTGCATTCTACAGTATACTAAAAGCAATGAGTGCGAAGTTCACTGAAAAAACAATCAGTAAAAACAAAATGAAAACTCCAGCAAAGCTAGAACTTGTATCAGAGGCACATGGGATATATGCAAATGAGCCTTATGAACATAAGGTGTTTCAGCTAATTGGAGATTCTGAATGTCCATGACTTGTTTAGTCATTTTACTGGACAATTTCAGGCCAATAAAGCCAAACCCTACTAGCTGTGGATATGCACATTTTGGCCTTGTTATGACCTCGTCAGTATAGACCATCCTACAGTATAGGTGGCACACCCCTCCAATCAGACACTGTTGTAAGTGGTCCGGGCACACTTGTTGATAATTCTTCACCTATTGTTCATCACATTTGTCAGATTGTTCAGAAAGCCTTCCATCAGGATCATCTGATTTCCAAGGACATCTCTGCTAGATTCAAAGAAGTCTTAAACCCTCTTTAGTTGTCTCTCATCATACTGATTATTGAATATACTACTCCGTTTGGCATGTTTTTGTATAAAAATATCCATCAACTTGAGAGGTCTCTGAAATTTCTAACTAAAAAGATCAACAGCTTCAAGACTCTCAGTTACCCAGGCCGACTGGCAGGCCTTTCTCACTCTTTCTCTCTCTGTATTTACTCTCTTATAGACCTCTTTGCTGTGATCTGTGTCTATTATTTTGAGCTATGAAAAATAAATAGTCCTGCAAATACCTGATTAAAGTGCCTAAACCTTTATGAACAGATAAATAAGACACAGTGGTGTGATGCATTAAATTTCCAATGTGTCTTCCACCTCTGGAGCAAACTTCTGTCACATGTCAAGCAGGGTAGCACCCTTGCCAGTTTAAAGGTAAACCTAGTTAATTGAATGGTCAGCCTCAGCTTCTACCCCACTTTGTCTTGTGTTGGCCTTATTGAGGCTAGAGGGAACATCTCGAATATGTTTTTTTTTGGCTAGGCTTTTAATTGTCTGTAGAGTGACTGCCTAGCACCTTCTTATCAATTTATGAAATAAGTTAATACCGTATGAAAGACACTTATAAGTCAGTTGGCTTTCACTTTAAAAGTAAAGTTAACATGCAAGACTAGCGACAGCAGCAACAGCAATTCACTTTGAACACTGATCCCATTATTTTGTTACTTCTTTGTAGTTTTTGCAATGACATGGAAAAGCATGGCTTAGGTGAGGAATGAGGGCAGTGTGTTGTGGTGGGACAAAACAAAAAGCATCGGCTGTACGGAGAGTGTGGGTGGGCCTGATTACAAAGCTTACATAAGTGTATCAATAAGTAAGATGTATCTCTGAGCTGAAGGAAGTGTCCTAGTTCAGGGAAGAGCAGTAACGTGTTTCTTCAGTGATGGAGACACCTTCATAAAATAACACCCTTCATTAGATGTGTGATGCAAGAATATACAGCACATCAGACTGCTGACATGGCAAATACATATTTCAGAAAGGGATCAATGACGTTTTCCCTTTCTAGGCTTCAGGTCCAGAATTAGCATGTACGATATAGCATAAGTAGTCACGAGATGTAAGTAGACCTTTTTCTGTACTATGTCCAGATAAGCAGAGAAAGAGAGGGAGGGGTTCAGCCCCAATATTATATGTGAAAAAGCACAAAACCATATCCATTTTATTACCGGGGTCCTGAGGTGTTATGTTGCAGGGTGTAAGACTTAGTGTAATTTGGGTGCCAAGCATTATAATTTTAAGTTTTGTGTAGTTTATATTCAGCTGCTTTTCCTGAAAAACGTGGTGGTAATTTCAGTGTCTTGAAACAGTGCACAGGAAAGGGTTTCAAGGAAATAAACTGACATGAGAAAGGTAAGAATGTGTGGTCTGTGTATGGGACTGTCTATAGTGCAGTATGTTCCAATAAGAGTGAGTATAGAGAACATACGTGACCCAAAAAATGACCCTTGTGGGAGTCATGTGTTTAACGATAAAGGATTTGATAAGGTGTTTTGTGTTAGGAATGTGAAGTATCGGAGGTAAACTATCTTTACATTATGAAAGGCTGCCTGACTGCAGTCTGTAAGATTAGAATTCATGTAGCAGTAGAGAATATGAAAGTAAATCAGATACCCTTGTTATCATAATAAAGAAGGAAATAGAATTCACTCTTTTGTGGTGCTGCAAATGTTGCTTGCCAAGGAAAAAAATGCAGTGTCATGCGTACCAAGGGCTAAGCTGTGCTATTTGTCACATATGAGAAGTCCACATCTCCAGTGTGTCCACTGAGTTAAGAAATGTGCACTGTTTCTAGGATTTTGGCCAAATGAGAGGAGGGAGAGAGGTGGTGTACAGTCTGGACACGAGGTAAGTCTGTTCTTGAAGAAAGGAGTGATGTGAGTCAATTTTCAGATATGAAAAACAAAAAAACAGTAGCTGAGGAATAACAAAGGCACAGATGGGGAGAGGGATGCTGTTGATGTGAAACACATACATTTTTACAGGAATGCCATTATGCAGGATCTTAGAAGAAACAGGACACACTCCATCACCTTTGAGTTAACTATATGTAAGCCGATTGCTGAAGGCTAGTTCTTTTTATGTGGAATTCCCATAGAGGAAAAGAAGATATGGATGAAGTCACTGCTAAAACCAAAAGACTTGTTGGGGGGAGGTGCTGGGAAGGTCAGCCTGAGTGGCAATGTTGGACGTAGGAAGTGTTTATGTAAACCTGCAGGAACCACATACCTCTCCACTGAAAGAAAAGAATTAATGACCAGACAAACAGGAATTTGCCATATCCTTCAGAGAATGAGCACCTTGTCATATAGGAATTCCTGTTATGAATGTGATACACCATTTAATGGAACCTCAGTGCTGGCACTGAAGCACGGGGCTGTTGTGTTCTGCCCTAGGGCATCCACTTAGGCAGCGTGCTGTAGTGGTCCATACTCGCGGCAGATAATTCAAATTACTCTTGGGCAGTTCCTCTTAAAGTTAAGAGAGTGGAGTACATAGTTCTTATTTTTTGGCATTGTGTACTATTACAAGATGATGTTTTTCTGTCTACAAAGTGTAAACAAACAGAAGGTATGCAAACTCTCTTTAACTGTCCACTCATGCAATTCATGTTTTCTCACTGTCATCTATTAAATACTTACTTGGTTCAAAAATGAAAGCTGTTGCATATCAGTGAAGGGTAAAAAAAAACAGCAGAACCTCATGATTATGGATATTTGTAACATTAATGTGTACATACAACTCATATGTGATATCATTTACCATCTTAATAAAAAGCAAGTCAGGAAAAGGACGGCCCAGTTGAGTTACTGTTGGCTTGTGGCATAGCTGAGGACATATTCTTTCTTGTCTGTGGCAGTTTTATTTGTCTTTACTGTTTTACTAATTAGAAAATGCCAGGCTATGGAGGGACTGATCAAATTATTATAGCCTTGTGGTATAAGAGAGTGCATATTTCTCATTTGTTGCAGCATTACGTATTGTCATCTAATCTTTTTGTTTCTGCAAATACACATTTAAAGCACTCTGAAGAGTTGTAAACCGCCAGTGTAATTATCCACTCATGTGCCATTTATCTATTCATTCCCTTTCTGCAGTCTTTTGGAAATGACTTTAGTATAAAAATACAGCTTGCTGAAAGCCATGAAAAGGTAAAATGAATTAGGAGACTGATCAGATGTAGTTGTTGGTCTTGTGACATAACTGAGTGAATATTTCTTTTAGTGCCTGTTACTGTCATATTAATAACACAGTCTAGCTAATAAAGGAGGTACTGAAGTGTCTTGCTTTTAGTATGTGGTAAAACGTCATATTTTCCCTTCTGACTGGCTATCAGTCTGCCATATAATTTTATTTACTTTCTGACTACATTGTGAAGTCAGACTATTATGTGTAAAGAAAGGGAGTCTGATGGGGTGGCGTGCTTGTTTAATCAGTTAGCAAATAGATTATTACTGACTTGTGTGTATAACTGAATGCATATTGTTTTCATATCTACATATCAGCATTACCTCATTTCATCTCAATTTTGATTTGTTTGTTTATTTTTTTAAATAGCAGACACTCACAGTGGCTATTAAAAATCTCAGATAACTCTCTTTGACATGCAGTATAGCAGCTTATTCTCTCTCTCTCTGTTCCCATGAACTTCTATTTATTTTGAATATTTTCATATGCCATGAATGAAAAGGATCAAGCTAGCTGAGCAGGGCTTGACAAGATTAGTTTGTAGACTTGCGATATCACAGAGTGCACATTTATAATCTGTTGCCCTTGTCACTTGTCGTCATCTTGTATTTTACATCTGCAGATGGAAATGTATTTCAAAGTGCAGTAAAATGCATAATATGTTCACTGATATGTAGTGCTCTGGTATTCCTGCAAATCACCGAATTTGTTTAAAAACTAAGCCCTATTGCGAAGAAGAGGAACAAGCCAGAAAAAAATAGTAGGGAAATGAGGGGATGACTAGCGCAAGATTCAGAAACATACTGTACATTGCATTGGGCTAGTGCCATGTAAGAAAAATGCAGGGAAATGCCAGAAAACAGTTCTAAAACAACAGACTAGCAGGGCTTAAAACCAATACATTACTGGATACAGTAGACTTCTGGTGTATAGTACATATGTTAATGAGCCACTTTCATAAATGTACAGAGAAATATTTTCTTTTTATCTTTTCATAAATTTCTTTACTGGGTATGCCCACATGGCACAATTGCCTCTTTTCAAGGGTCAGCCTGGAGTACTGTCTGCTTAAGAGTCTTGCTCAGAGTTGCACAGTAGGCAAATAAAGGTGGAAGAAATCAGACCCTATACTTTGGACACTGGAGCAGTTCATTAATAACTCAGAGCCTTAATTGTCTCCCTTAATTGCCAGTATAACTCTATATTTAATCTAGAGTCTTACTTCCTTTTCTGTGCACCAAAACTGTCATTTGAACATGGATTACAACTTGAATACAAAGGTGCCATAATAAGACAGTGGTCACTGTAGTTCTGCAAAGCACATCTATCTGTCAGTGGTAGATAAACATGCAGGCTGACTCATTTATATGTATTTGTATTGCAAATACAAATCAGTTTGTACAGATACAAATACAGATCAGATACAAATTGTCAGAGATTCTAAAATGGTGGATGGCCAGTGAGCACTCTAGCTGTGTAGCTCCTTTAACTTTCAACAATATCTAACCTATTTGCCTGCACATCCTGAGGAAAAATAGCAAATTTGCAACAGAAAAAAAGGCAACAAGCAAGCTACAAAATATTTCAGCTGTATGTCATGTTGGATGACCTTTTTTGCAAGAAAAATATTACTCACTGCAAACAGATTCCTGAACCACATGGTGGGGGCACTTCAAGATAAGCAGGCCTGAGTGAAAAAGAGAAGAAAAAGATGTCTTGTTTTAATATAAAATTGCTGGAATAAATCAACCTTCTGCAACTTTATCTAGCTGAACGTATTTTATCTGAAAAACAGTTAAATCAACGTTGGAAATGGAAAAGTTACCAGAGCGCATGGATGCAGTAACTACCAAATTTAAACTATCAAATATAGTTACACCAGAAAAAGATACTGCGTCAAAAAGGTTAAAACAAATAAAACTCAGCCAGAAATGACTAAACGTACCCTTAGATCGAAGCAAGAACAAGCATTAACATTGGAAGACCTTAAAATGGCATTACAACCACTGCAACAAGAAATCCAAGGATTTGCACACAAACTAAGTACTTTCAGCTCAAGCATGGACCAAATTATGCTCAGATTAGAACAAAATGAAGCAAAAATCATGGACAATGAACTAAAAATACAAGAGATGCAGAAATCAATACAGGCTAATGCAAAAAGTATTATAGAATTGCAACAAAAAGTTCTGGACATAGAAGCAAGAAACAGACAAAATAATCTCATTATCAGGGGAATACCAGAATAAGTTGAAACCACTCAAATAAACACAGTTACAAAAGAAATACTAAGCACAGTACTGCAGGATAAAGAGCTTTTGGAGGACATAACAAGTGAAAGAGCTCATAGATCCATAAGACACTCAAAAAACATGGACTTCCCAAGACAAATATATGTCAGTATCCTTAATTCAGCTCAAGTACAATCAATATTATCTGCATATAAAACCAAGAAATCAATCACATGGAGAGGACACAAAATCGCAATAAGCCAAGACCTTCCTCTTGAAATAAAGCAAAATTGTCAGAAACTTAATAAATACTGTGCTTACCTTATTGAGAAAACATCTGCTTTCAGATGAAATATCCTGCTACACTAGTATTTCACCATAAAAATAAAAAAATATCAATAGATACACCAGAAGAAGGAAAATCCACATTTCTCTGTCTCTACAATGTGAATCCAGCATGAAAAAATGCAATCCACCTTTGCTGAAGCATTTGAATGATATACTCTTCTGTTTCAGGCTGAATCCTGCATATTTCGACTTTTTTTTTAGATAAATACTTAAATATGTTAATTTTTCCACTTTGCTGAGTAGGCTGAGAGGTCTGTTAGCATGGTGATGTCCCATTACCTACAATTCCATGCAGCTACAATGTGTTTGCAATAACCTTTCACCTTTCAGCTCATTTCATCATCTGAATGACCTAGGAGCCCCAGTGCATTACTGGGAATGGATCTAATGTACAAGACATTGCAACACTGAAAAAAGACATTAGACTATTTGCCAAGCATACTGACAGAATCTGTGCAGCAGAATGTAAGCAGATAGACTGATGTTTAGTTACTTTCTATGCTAGAGAATGTTGAAGTTAATGCAGTTATTTTAAAGGGGCAATGCAGAATATTATTTCAAATAATGTGCTTGAACTTTTTAAACTGATGATTAGGTGGAATATAACATGTTTTTTTTTCTCTTAATCTTAATTATTAGGTGAAACCTTCCTATACTCATGTTTATACAAAGCTGTGAGATATACATAAAGAAAAGACTGAAAATTATTATATTAGATAGCAGCTGCATACTCATATATGCTGTGGCAAAATTACATTTATAAAAAGCAAACCAAAAAGTCCAACAGTGACCAGGTACCTCTGTGTAAAAACAGAACCAATCCAATAAAAAAGAGCAAACAGAGGCAAGGCTCCAGATTCTTCAGCTGATTTATTCACACAAACACAAGCACTTTCACCAAATGCTTCTTCAGGTGTATATCAAGTGATACTCACACACCTGTACTTATATCAAACATTTAAAAATCACATGATCAAAAGGTTAAGAACATTTAAAGGTATATAGATACAATAAAAATGTAGCCACAATAAAATACATGGTATTTCCTATCTAAATAAAAAGAATGCACAAATGCAATATATAGTTTATAGACCACACGAACACATAACATATTCTATCTACATAAGGGTATGTTCTTCAGGATGGGTCTTATCGGTACATGGTCATTAAGGCCATGTCCTGCATTCGCTCTTGATCTAACAATCCAGTTGGCCTCTAAGTTTTCAGTCTGAGTCCTAATGTCCCCACCCCTATGATTCTCATAATATCTTCCTAACACCATGAATATGAAAGTATGTTAGATAGGAAATGTTCTTAACCTTTTGATCATGTGATTTTTAAATGTTTGATATAAGTACAGGTTTGTAAGTATCACTTGATATACACCTGAAGAAGCATTTGGTGAAAGCGCTTGTGTTTGTGGGAATAAATCAGCTGAAGAATCTGGAGCCTTGCCTCTGTTTGATCTTTTTTATTAAAATTACATTTATGATGCTATGATGTTGGTCTTGTACCAAAAAGAAATATGATTTATTTGATAAACACCTTAAGATAAAATATGCAATAGGAATGTGTACTTGTTTTATTATTTTTTTTTCTCTAGGAAAGGTGAACAGAGTTTACAAGATATTGTAGAATTTATATATACAGTTGAGGCATTTTAAATTTTTTTTTTCATTTTTATTTTTATCTTTATCTTTATATTTATTAGGCTGTAATACTAAACAAAATGCATGTATATATATATATATATATATATATATATATATATATATATATATATATATATATATACAGAGGAAAATAAAACTAAAAGATAGATATTTGTAATACAAATGTACTGAAGGCGAAAGATAGACGCAATATTATATTGTTGTTAGAGTGGCAGCAGTACTGTTTAATAATGCCGATCTAGTATTTTTGTTTTCTCTACTCTTTTGGTGTTCATAGATTTAGCTCATATGAATATACTGCATTGTATTTTTTCTCTTTTCTTTAGTCTGTTTGTATTAGTCAGGCATTTGCATGTAATTATAAATGTACCTTATAACTTGTTATAGCTTAAAAACAAAATAACATAGGGATGTTTTATTATTTTTTTTTATATATATATTTTGGGAGGGGGGGCTTTCATGGCTTGTATAGAAGAATTAAGGACCTTATTTAGAGTTTTAGTATATTGCTTTGGTTTGGTTATAAGGCTATCCAAAATATTTTGATTACATTTACTAATATAATACATAGGTTTAAAATGGTAAGATATTTAAAATTGTTTCTGAATACGGGTACAGGGAGGCTGCTATGCAGAGTTGATGCATATGGTTGTGTACATTTGGAAAATAGTAGGTAATTTTGACATCCCTCTGCTCTATAAGACTTACACCCAGACTCAGTCACAAAAATCCTTTGATTTTAGAAGTTTTGTTTATCTAACATTACAGAGGGATGGGTGGTTAGGCACACAAAGGGGGGGGGGGGTAGAAGAAGAGAAGTCACTATGTGGAAAATACTAACTAACACTAATACACAACAGTATATATTTATATTATCACATTGCTTATTGTGCTTTATTAACACTAATCAAGAAATATTTTTACATTTAGAAATTATATCTTTAGATTCATGGAACATTAGGGGAATTTCAGACAAAAGTAAACTGAATCTAGTCATGCATATTGTATATCAAAGTAAAACAATGATAACCTTTCTTCAAGAAACTCACCTGATCTCACAACTCTGGGACAGGGAGAGAAAAAGTAAATGGGTCAAGCATATAATAGCTGCTGGTCACAATTCTACTTCCAGAGGGGTTGCTATCATTATAAACAAAGCCTATCAGGGGGAAATTGTTTCCATGAAGACTGACTTGAATGGTAGATGGGCTATGTTTACCTCAAATTTCCATAGCATAAATAAACCTTTACTTTTCCTAAGTATATATATATATATATATATATATATATATATATATATATATATATATATATAGAGTCCCTGCTCTAACCAACAAACGTTTATTTATGAAATCTTTAACTTACTTATTGAATTTCCTAATTATTTATATATAATCAGGGGAGATTGGAATGCAGTAATGGAAACTGAGAAAGATAGATCCAATAAAGAAACCAAGCAACCGCATATCATAAATAGAGCTCTTAGTGAATTACAAAATACTTTTGAGCTATTTGATCCATATGACATGACAAAACAATATCCAGATATACCTTCTTTTCTACATCTCATAAATCTTGGTCTAGAATAGATGCCTTCCTAATCTCTCAGTTCTTTTGGTTGTATAAGCTAAAATACAGCATTTCACCTAGATCTATCTCGGATCATTCTAAAATTAATATATTCGTAAACCTGCTAAATTTCAGCCAAAATATATCTTATTTTAATAAGTGGACTTTAAACCCAAAAATTATTCAGAAACAAGAAGTAGCTAAAGAGATAAACAGTATACTCACTCAATTAGATGAAGAAATCATAATTACTCCAATACCTTATGATAAGCAATGGGAAGCTGCAAAAGCAGTTATTAGAGGTGTCATAATTCAAAAACCTGCCTGGTTTAAGAAAAAATATAATAATACCAAAACCACATTAGAATCACAAATTGCGTCAGCAGAACTACAATTACAACAAAATATTCAGAAGAATTCGAGGAAAAATGTATGGAATGGCAAAAACAACTACATAAGCATTACTTAGAAAATGTAACTTTTTTAGTAAGCAGGTCTTTATATCAATACTCAGAATGGGCTCAAACACCCTCAAGATTTCTAGCCAGGCTAATAAATATTAAGAGTGGCCCACCAAAAATTAAAGAATTACATTATGGAGGACATAAATTTCAGGAAAACCAATACATATTAAATGTATTTGAGAACATATATAAAAGGCTGTACAACATGCACTTACCACCCTCAAATGACAAATTTAATGAGTTCATTCAAAATTTAAAATTTCCACAAGTTACACAAGAACAACAAAAACTTTTAGGGGTACCACTACACCTAACAGAGATAAAAGAAGCAATAAAAAATCTCAAGCCAGGTAAATCTCCAGGACCTGACGGATTTACCTCTGAATTTTATAAAATATTCTCAGAATCGGTCTCTAAAATCCTACTTAAAGCATATAACTATATAATACAACATGAGATAACAGACTTATATATAAATAATTCTAAGACCATCCTTCTACATAAACCAAATTCTGTCCCAACGGATCCCACTAATTATAGACTAATAGCCCTCATAAGTACTGACTTTAAAATCTTTGCTCAAATTTTAGCCAACAGGTTGAAGAATATACTTCCCTCTATTATATCGCATAATCAGTTAGGTTTTATGGTACATAGGCAAACAAGTGATAACAATCTGTTACTAGACACAGCTATCAGATTACTAAAAACAGATAAACATCCCAAATACGTTATTGCCGCAGATGCTAGTAAAGCTTTCAGCAGAGTAAATTTAAACTTTTTATTTAATGTTATGCCTTTATTTGGTTTTCCTAAAGAATTTATTAATAAAGTTAAGGTTTTATATCAGATGGCCTCAACTTCCATTCAGATTAACAATAATACAACAAAACCTATCCCCATTTCAAATGGCACGAGACAAGGGTGTCCACTTTCTCCTTACGTCTTTAATTTATTCCTAGAACCCCTACTTCTTTATGTATTACAAAAATCTTTTCTACACATTCCAAAAGTATTAAATACTAACATTATGTATTCGGCATTTGCTGATGACTTAAATATATACTTACAACTCTCCACAACAGATCTTCCTAAAATACTGACAGCCATTGAAACATTCTCAGAGATTTCAAATTACAAACTAAATCGAAATAAATCCCAGCTTTTCCCACTAAATCCCATAGGACATATGCACTTTTACTTCCCGGAGAGCAAAATAAAGATAACTTATCAACTAAAATACTTGGGGGCAATATATACTCCAATTTTAGTGAAATTATTAAAAATAACTTAACCCATACCTGGAATACTATTGAAAATGATATGAACAGATGGAAAAATATCAATATGTCTGTTATCAAAAAGTAGTATCGTTAAGATAAACATGCTACCAAGAATTATTTTCCAAATGAATGCTACCTTCACAATTATACCTCAAAAACTTTTTATAGACATGGAAAGAAGTATATCCAGATTTATTTGGTATCCTAAATCTACTAGAATCAAATATGAAAAGCTTATACTTCTTAAATCTAAAGGTGGGTTAGGGTTACTTAATTTTAAATTATACTACAGTATTATCCAGGCATATAGACTATATCAAATCTTAAATTATGAATCAAACACAAATGTATGGTCCCCCTTATGGTCTAGAATTTGGTATGAACAAATTAAGACACTTGGGTGCAATTCCAGGGCTCTCCTATTCTTAAACTTAAACCAAAACTCTGTTTATGTTAAGAATTTACATCCACTTATTAAACAAATGGTTTTAACTACTCAAAAGCTCTTTTCATCTGTACAATTATTAAATGCCCTCCTTCTACTGCAACCTATACACCTTAATCCTAATTTGCTGCTAAATAATAAATTGATAAACTTGCAAGAGTATCCCTTAATAAGAGATATTACAGTATGGGAAATTTATAAATGGAAGGCATGTGATATTATACAATTACGAGAGCAATTAAATCTCTCAAAGAAATATGTAATTATTATTAACTCACTCAAATACCTTGTAAACACTAAATTTCATACTGAAAATTTTGATAAACAAGATACTAGTTTGTCCCAGTTAATTCTAAAAAAATTTAACTACCAAGGGGAAAACAATCTCTAGAGTCTATAAACTTATAAATGATATAAAACATCAGAATTGTACTTTATTCTCCTCATACCGGCAGAAGAAAAACCCACAAATTACTGAACAAAATGTGTTTTGTAATAGACTTTGCTTGCAATGGCTTTAAATGCAGCAGCACTTAAGTGTGAGTTGTTATTTTTCAAAGTCTGAAGAAGTTGGTGCAGGGTGCTGACGAAAAGCAGTATCGTGGTGCTTAATAAAATTGAAGTCATTCGTTTATTGGCGTCTTGTTTGCTTATCTCTTTGGAATTTAAATAGACCTGCTTCAGTGAGTTTGGCTATCTGGCTGTGTTTTTTCACCTCTCTGACTGTGCTTATTGGAGGTGTTTAGTTCTGCTGCTTGGAATTAGGAACTGTGTTGGCTTAGTAGCAGCTTGTTGCTTTTGCCTTTGACTTCCAGAACAAGCATACGTGTGTTTGGGAGGCATTTAGTCCTGCTGTTTGGCATCAGGAGCTGTGCTGGTTTAGTAGCAGTTTGTTTTTTCTTGCCTTTGATCTTCAGTTGTTTTTTGTGATGCCCAGCTCTACCCCAGACAGTCAGGACAATATGGAGCAGAGTGATCTTACTATGCTTATTAATTTGCTCACTCAGAAAGAAGATATGCTGTCTCAACGATTGGATGTGATGTCTGAAACTACGCAGCCGTGCAGCGGGTCAAATTCTAAGGGTTTACAGCTCCATAGTCCAGACCATTTTGGGTTGCAAGTACTGTTACCACATAATAGTGAAGCAGGTTCCAGGATGGGTGACCCAGGAGCCCCAGGCACTGGATCAAGCCAGGGGTTGGGAGGAGCCGACATCAGGCCATCTGATGGAACCTTGAATGGCTAAAGAGGAGTCGCACTACCATCTTATAACCCCCAAGAGGGGAGGGGGCAAAGCATTGTTCATTTCAACTTGAACCAATGGTTGAGTCATCCATTCCAGCTATCTACCGACTATGGATCAGCTGGTCCGGTATCCAACACACCTGAAGGCAATGACCTTTCTTCTAAACTCAATGTTTTTGACCAGAAATTAGTTAAGTTAAGAAAATTGCAACTGGAAGTTTCTTATTTTGGAGAGTGTTGGCGTGTGAAGATAGTACCCAAGGGGCTGCGTTCTTGGCAGTATCCCATGGGTTTAGAGGAGGGATCCAAATTCCATGCGGACCTCCTCCCTATGTTTGATAGGCATGGATCTGAATTGATTGACCTTATTAGTACACACTACCAGGAAGCAATCTCATCCCTAACTAGAGAAACTGCGGACTTGGATGAGGTTATTAAGTCAGACAATAATTTTCTTAGATATAAATTTGACTATGAGAGGATATACTCCAGTATTGATGAGTATATTTCCAAAATTACCTCAACCAAGATTAAAAAATTACATCGAGATATCAAGGCTTACAGAGAGGGGGTAGCTTACCCTAAACCTCCTAAATCGCAAGGCAACTTTAAGGGGTGAAAAGGCGGAGTTCCTGCCCCTTCAAATGGCCCAAATACTTCCATGAATCTTGGATCTTTGCTGAGTAGTTCAGTACTGGAGGAAGAGACTGGTGATAGGAGGGTTGGATATGCCAACCCCGAGGGAAGACGTGAACCAGCGACTCTGACTAGCCATTCAGGGAACCCTAGTTCTGGATGGATGGGGCAAATTTTCAGGATCCAGCCTCTTCTCCCCAACAGGCTTTGAACCGGAAGACCAGGTTCATATACAGGACAAGGAGGAACCAAATGTGAGTGGAGTAGGGTGCCCTGGCCCTGAGCAGACCGCATTTGAAGTCATTTCCAACTCGGGGATGGACTTCCATATTTATAATTTTTCTCATTTCAAGTTTACCCAGACATTAGTTGATTTCCTAGCTAAAGGAATTTCTTACGTTCCATCTAGAAGAGCCTGTGTGGCCAGATCCATTTTGGATCTTAAATTGTTTGTCAGGAAACTTATGTTTGTTGATGGGGGGCCATGAGTACCAAAAGAATACTTTTCATGTACCTAACACATACAATCCACCTATCCACCCTATGTTGGGGGCATTTGAGCAAATGTGTGATTTGGATTTTCGACATTTGCTACAGTCTAGGTCTGTGATGCATTTTAATATTACCAAAGAAGAAAGGGCGGATTTTAATGAATTATCCGCCTCTTCAGTCAGAATTATGCAACCCGACAAGGGAGGTGGCCTGGTTGCAATGGACATAGATGATTATAACAACAGAATGTCAGCAATTTTGTCTTCTGAAACTTACCAAGAGGTGTCCAAGAATGAGTTGAATGGAAATCTGGCAAGAGTTCGGTCTTATTATGAAGACATGTTTATTAATGAATCCATTGACCAGGAAGTTTTCATCTTTATTTACTGTGCATCTTCTCAAGTACCTGTTTTGTTTGGGAACCCTAAAATCCACAAAAACATTAGAGACCCTCCCATGTGCCAGTTGGTGAGTGCTAGAGGGAGTGTAACATATGCCGCAGCCAAAGTTGTGGATCACATTCTAAAAAAATATGTGGCTAGTGAATCATATATTTCTAAAGATTCCTGGCCCTTTTTGGGGAAGGTGAAAAACATTTCGTACAGTCCTGATTACCACTTTCTGACGGTAGATGTTGTTGACCTGTACTCATCCATTCCACATGATGTAGCGTTGGAATGGATTGAGTTGGAAATGACCACAAAGCAGGCACCAGCGAGTGAAACTTCAATGGTAAAAGACCTATTGGACATCATTTTAACATGTAACTACTTCTCCTTCAATGATAGATGGTTCCATCTGTTATTTGGAGTCCCCATGGGCTCACCATTTGGGGCGAGTGTGGCCAACTTGGTCATGGCCCATTGGGAGAAGGAATTCGTGTTTACTAACTCTGTCTTCCTAGAACGAGTATCCTTATATACCCGTTTCTTGGACGACATTTGTATCATTCTCAAGGGCGACTTTTCGGTGGCCAATGACCTGGTGGAGATGTTCAACAAGTCCACGGATTTCTTAAAGTTTACCTCTACTTTTGACACAGACAGAATAGCATACTTAGATGTGGAATTATTCAAGGACAGCAACCAGAACCAGTTTTTAGGCAAAATTCATCGCAAGCCCACTTTTTTCAATTCTTATTTGCATTTCGATAGTGAACATCCAGCCTTCCAGAAGAGATCAATAGTAAAAGGCCAATTTGTGAGGGTGGCCAGAATGGTCTCGAGAGATGGTGACTTCCAGGAAGAGTGCCGGTTCATATCGAATTTGTTTTTATGTAGGGGCTACCCTGAGGAGTTGGTTGTTGATTTGTGTCTAGAGGTTAGATCCAAAAGGGAAATGGGCTATTTTCAACCCATTTTGGGTCACTCTGTCTCGGAGAATAGCTATCCCAGGACTGACAGCCATCTTAGAGGTGTATACCATTGCAGTTTCATTACTACCTTTAGCATGGATGCTAGAGCTATAGTGTCCATCATCCAGAAAAATTGGGGTTTGTTGCCAACTGAACTAACAGGACCCAATAATTTAGGGCCGGCCCCGAAGATTACATTCAGGAGGGGTCTGAAAATCAAGAACATGTTAGAAAGGAAAGGTGGCAACATGACTCCAAGAGCTTGGCATGTATAAGTGCAATATGTGCAAACATTGTAGATATGTGAGGTCAGGCACATATTTCATGATTAGGGACACCAAGTACCTTATCAAAGGGAGATACAATTATGCATCAACACACATGGTGTATCTCACTTCTTGTTCGTCATGCCCAGCTTTTTATGTGGGCAAGACGGACAGGAGATTGAATGAACGCATGTACGAACATTTATATGCCAAGAAGAAGATTAAACTGGAGAATGCCCTAGCAAGTCATGTCTACAATCACCCTGGCCATGATTTTACATTTATGATCATTGACCAGTTGAACTATGTGAATTGGGGGGGGGGGGGCTGAATCCCTCAAATTAAAAATGAAGGAGCTTATGTGGCAGTTGAGACTTAAAGCCTACCATCACCCCGGCCTCAATAGTATGTTATCTATCAGCTGTGTCCTTAAGCTGAGGAGTTTGGAAAGATGATGCATGGGGGGGTATAACATCGGGTGTGATTTGGACATAGGACCGGCTGAGCGATCTTGATATATATTTTATACCATGTTTGGTAGATGGAATGTCTTTTTATCAACATTTGAAATATTATGGCATTTTATTTATTTATTTATTTTTATTTATTTTAATGTGTCAATATTGTTATGCGTATTTGGTTCAAAGTGAGTGTGCTTTTATAATATTATTAACTGTCGATTGCATTATTTAAGTGCTATGTAAGGAACAGTATTAGATTTACAGTTGTATATTTTATATCACATAGAACTTTTTATATTGTGTGTTTATGGGATAGGAACATTTTAGTTAGATTGAAGCTACTTTTGCCTGTTCCTTTAAGGTAATTGGAGGGTGTGTTTTGTAATAGACTTTGCTTGCAATGGCTTTAAATGCAGCAGCACTTAAGTGTGAGTTGTTATTTTTCAAAGTCTGAAGAAGTTTTGCAGGGCGCCGACGAAAAGCAGTATCGTGGTGCTTAATAAAATTGAAGTTGTTCGTTTATTGGTGTCTTGTTTGCTTATCCCTTTGGAATTTAAATAGACCTGCTTCAGTGAGTTTGGCTATCTGGCTGTGTTTATCTTTGATGAGTTTCACCTCTCTGACTGTGCTTATTGGAGGTGTTTAGTTTTGCTGCTTGGAATTAGGAACTGTGTTGGCTTAGTAGCAGCTTGTTGCTTTTGCCTTTGACTTCCAGAACAAACATACGTGTGTTTGGGAGGCGTTTAGTCCTGCTGTTTGGCATCAGGAGTTGTGCTGGTTTAGTAGCAAAATAAAAAAGATGCCATCGAAAACACACTCAAATTCAGCCCGTTCAAAAAGTTATTCTACACTCAACTTATGATTAATAATAATGTATATTTTACCCCTCAAAAAATTAGTAAATTTAATAACAAATACTCACTTGAATGTCCTCACTGCAAGAAACAACCAGCAGACATTCTATATGTTATGTGGGAATGTAATAAATTTCATAACTTATGGTGTTCACTAAGGGCAAGACTAGAGAAAATAGGCCACCAAAAAAGTACTTTATCCTGGGAAACAGTTATACTGCACATAAATATGAATAATCTTCCCAGAGTCTTACAGCATGTCCTCACCACCATATGTTCTCTAGTCAAATTCTATATTACAAAGAATTGGACTATTACAACCCCACACACATGGGGAGGTTTTAGAAATGTAGCAATCAAATACATTGCCTCACATAAGCTACTATATGTTACTAAGAAATGTAAATATTACCAAGAGTATTGGGAATACTTATTAGATTTCATTCTCAAGAGGTAAAAATATTAAATCTAAAAGTGAAATATGCAATATATGTAAGACAATCAATAAGGATATACTTAGAACCTTTTTAACATTGTCATTTTATAAATATTTGCGTAGATAGGTTGATTAAAAAACCACATATCCTATATAAATAGGTTTTAGTTTGACTTTCCTTAGTATATGTAATAAACAACTAATGGTACTTTTTATTCTTCTTATTACTGCAGAAAATGTGGTTAGTACAAAAACTGGATTTTTAAAGTGACTTCTTTGTATATATTGTATATAGAATGTTATGTTTTGTTGTATGTTGTGTGTGTATCTTTGTAACCTAAAAAACTGCAATAAAGACATTTTTGGAAAAAAAATGAATGTGTATTTGTGTGCATGTATATATGTAAAAAATATATAGGATCTATAGTAAATAGATGATGTGCACTACATCACTAACTCAGTTTAGTGAACATGAAACCATCAAAAACACAGCAAACCACTGAGCACACCCATTATCAAAAATGCACCCACATGAGGGGTTGTACCTCCACCCCCCCTACAACTTTAAATATATTAACTCTGAGTTTACAAAATAGCATGTAACAGGGCAAATTCTCTTACCCCACTGCCTTCCAGTCTCACAGCTAACACATGGCACATCATCCCTTAGCAGCAGAATAAGGGAATAGAACAAAACTATTCACTTACACTGCAGAACACGCACACACACGCTCATGCGCACACATGCACACGTGCACACGCACACACACACACACACACACACACACACACACACACACACACACACACACACACACACACACACACACACACACACACACACACACACACGTGCTGTACCTCAGTGAGCAACTGCATCTGTTGTAGTAGCTGAATGAGGTGGAATGCAGCAAAATCTACATGTCAGGGAAGTGCACTTCAAGTAAATAAATGTCTTCCCCCCACCTCTCTCTCTTTCATTCTCTCTCTCTCTCTCTCTCTGTAAAAATGAAAAAAATCTGTGTCATGCCACTAGCATTAATAACAGTAAATAGGTTGTCTTGGCTGGTATACAGACCTCAAAGTTTTGCTCATTCAAAAAAAATCTCTTTCAAGCAGGTGGCTACAGGGTGCAGATAATATAAATGACTAGAACATGTTCAGCCACAATCACTCCCTGTATTTAAAAGACTAAAATGTAACAGTGTTGGTGTTGTCCATAATCTCTAATTTATTTCTCCATTTCCCCACTCTTACTAGTAAATGATCCTCTAATAAAGACTGCCCCCCCCCCCCCCGGTAATTTAGTCTCTTCTGACAGAGCAAAATTCCATAACTAAGAAAAAGTTAATCCAGATGATTTCCTTAACATTCTTTTTTTATGGTGATTTTTATGCGTTTCAGTGTTGGCGGTAAAGCATGTTACACAAATGATTTGATATTAGGAAGAGAAGAATCATGTTGGTTTGATTTTGATCATTTTATTTATTTATTACTTTGTTAACTAGGCAGGTGTGCTTGTCCAAGGACCATTTTCAGCCGTGATGTGGGCCAAAGGCAGTAAATAGTAAATGAAAGTGTTTATATATACAGAACATTTTATGGAGTACATCTACAAAGTTCTAAAGCATTTGGAATAAAGAATGTAAATCTGTAAATTAAATACAGAATTATTAAATAAGAATGCTACAAGTAAAAACATTCATGTCACACAGCTTCTCTAAAGTCACTTGTAAATATTCATTTATAACAGCTATTATATACATAGAAAATAAATATAACATTTGTGTATTTACATTTATAAACACTAACTGGTGTTTTTTCATGATTACAAAATGTATTAAAATATGACACACAATTTAACTTGCATTTTTTCATAGCAAAACAGTTGGCTGCAGAATGGACTTGGTGTATTTTAACACTAGCCAAAGTCAGAACAGATTTGTCAGGTAGCTGTATAAATCATATTTTATATGCCTGAGGAGTGTTATACTTCATCAATTAGGAGATGATGGAGAATGGTTTTATGCAGGTAAGGCAATAGGACATTCAAAAGCTGGAGTGCTGGAACATATTCACGCCAAAGGTTTGTGTGCCAAATGTAATAAATTGGAATTTCATGTTGTGAAAACATTGGAGGACAATGTTAAAGAAGGAAATATGGAGGCATATGGAGAAAAACATGTATTTCAGTTAGCTTTATAATCCAACCTAATATATAGGCTTGAATAACAATATCCATTTAAAGTGAGTGCTTTAAAACCTGAAACATATATCTAATTAAATATTGAAAATAAGTATAAATAACAGACTAAATGATGACTGAAAAAGATGTATTGCACTTGCCTTTTAAATACCTGTGAATGCAACATATTTTTTACTGTTCAGTTTAATGGGGTAGATTATCCTATTGTGCCATAAATATGTCAAAACAGACATTTTTCAGTATGCCCACTAGGTGACATGACATTAAGCAATTATTTGCATTTTAATTAAATGTTAGAAGCTATATACAAACCTAATAACTTGATATCATTTTACATGGGAAGCATTTTATTGATAACGGAGTTCTGGGAAATGCTCATTCAAATGGTGTGTTGATTTATTGTTCATTTAGATTTTACTGGTGAATTTACAACTAGATAAACAGATGTGAACATGGCATATGATTTTCCTTTTCTGTATGTTAGGGTTGCCCTAATGAATGAATGGATTTTAATTGTACTGAGAAAGACAAAAAGGAGAAACCAGTCTGCTTTGCTATTTGAAATGCTTTTCTATTAAAGGGATTTTGGATCCCTGGTAAATTGCTGAGTGTGAAATCATCACAGTTAATAATTATTGAAATGATGTTTCATACTCAGTGTTGCTCTGCCCTTTCCCCCATGAGTGTTTACCTGCAATATGGGTGTATAAGTTGGGTTATTGTTGAGGTACAGCTCCTCACTGTGCCCAGGACCTACTTTCTTATTTTTAGGAAAAAAAGATTGTTTTGATAATTACTGGGTATGATGAGTTTGCACTCAATAATTAATTAGGGAGCCAACGAGTTCTTATACTGATATTTCAGTGCGAGATTTTGTCTTCTTATACTGACATTTCAGTGCGAGATGTTATGTTTATCAAAGTGTTCTTTAATCTGTGCACCAGTCTGGAACTTGTGTGCCTTAGTGCTTTCTTGGAACTCCTAGCTATAGCTCATACATTTCTTTTTTTCAGGCCATATGAGGATAAGGCTTACAAAAAAGGGGCATATGCAAATATTTATTAGACAGGAGTTTCAGAATATGTAAATGACTATGGAAGAACCTGTTCATAGGTTCATAGGTGTGTACTAGGCTAATGGCCCTGGGGCCTTTACAAGCCTAGCCCATAGGATTACCCTGGCATTATGCCACCCGATCTTAGTTCCCAGTGCCTCTGTCGAGTAAAGCCACTGGAATGATCCCTGGCATGAATTTTCTATTTCCCATCCACTTGTCAAGATTTTTCTTGAAGAGGGCCAGTGAGGTGCTCTGCTTCTCATGTATGGGAATTCTATTCCATAGCATGGGCAGTCTCTGGGTTATGAACCTGTCCGTCCAGCATGTTCTGTTGATTGTGGTAATGAGGTTGAGGTCTCTGGAGTGTGTGGTGTGGGGGGATTGTGATTTCTTTAGATGGAGCATTTCTAACCGAGCTGGGTCAGACATGGCTTTGTAAGTCAAGCAGAGATCGCCTCTAAGTAGGTGATATGAGAAAGAAAATAGTTGGAGTTTTTTTAGTCTGTCCATATAGGACAAATATTTAAGGCCTAGGATCCTCTTTGTGAGGTACTTTTGTGGCCTCTCCAGTTGTTGCAGGTGTTAAGTGAGGTACATGCCAAATAGGGCATTGTAGTCAATGATTTACCTAATGAGGGAAGAATAGAGGGAGACAATGACCTCTTTCTTCCTGGATGCAAAACCCTTAGTAATGAGATGTGCCACATAAAAGGACTTTCTGAACACAGTGGCAATATCAACCTGTGTTCCCAGATCTCTTATAATGCTTTCTGTGTTCAGTGGACTACCATCGATGTTGTAATTTATGGGAACCATGTTTTTCCCAAAGGGGATGACGATGCATTTTTTGGCATTGAGCTTAAGGCCATAGTTCTGACACCATTCGTTGGTCACAGTGAGGCCTTTATGTGGGATGTCAGCATCACTCGGGGAGTTAATAATAGCTCCCAGCTTGCAATCATCTGTGAACTTTGTCAGTCAGAGTCCCTTTGTGTTGGCCTGGACTTCAGAGAAGTAGATAGCAAATAGGAGAGGACCCGGGACCAAACCTTGTGGGACTTCACTCGTGAGTGGTCGGCAGTCTGACTTGGAGTCAACTACTTTCACACTGTGAGTTCTACCTGTGAGCCAATTTGCAACCCACCTAGTGATATAGGGGTTGATGCCTAGCTTAGTGAGTTTTTCTATGATTCCTGAGTGGGGAATGGTACCAAAGGCCTTGGCCAGATCAAGGTAGGCTGCATTAACCACCTTGTCTTCATCCACAGCTCTGCTGACTGACTCAAAGAAGTTGACCAAGCTGAGCAAGCATGATCTACCCTTTACAAAACTAAACCGGGGGGGGGGGCAGAGTTTGGAGATTCCCTATATCCTTGTTTATTAGGCCTATGACGATGTGTTCCATAGCTTTGCATATCAGACTCATCAGACTAATGGGGCAATAGTTCTCAGGGTCTGTAGTCACATCTCCTTTGTGGAGAGGGATGACTGTAGCAGTGCACCATTCGGTAGGGACAAAGCCTGAGATGAGGCTGTGATTGAATAGGGCACACAGGTGAAGTGCCAGTTCACTCTCTAGTTCATGTAGAACACAGCTAGGCATATTGTCAAGTCCCATAGAAGCTGTATTCTTGGCCTTGGACAGTGCTGCTTTAACCTGTGCAGCAGTAATACTGGGTGCCTGGCAATCTACTGGTATTGTGACTGGTCCCTTGGCGGGGTAAAGTTGGCACTGAATCTGTCGGCCAGTATATTGGCAATATCTGTTGGCTCAATATAGGAGGTACCATTGTGCAGTAGCTCAGAGAAAATCTGGGTATTGCCGTGGAGATTCTTTAAATAACTATAGAAGGCCTTGTGGTTTTCTTTACTATCTGCTGCAATTCTGTTTTCCTAGCTAGTTTTAGAGGATTTTATGAGGGATCTCAATTTTTTGTTGAAGCTAATCAGGGAGTTTTTCCTGTTTTAGGACTTCACCTTATTCTGCATCAGTTTCCCCCTTCTGTTGTAGAGTTTGTTTATGGGAGGGGACCATCAGATTGGCTTCCTTTTTTTGGAGGAGAGCATCTTGGTTCTGTTGGATATGCTGAGATCCATGCATTTGTGTACGTGTTCGTACAGTGCATTGGTGTATGATTTGGGGGTCATGCAAGTGATCTCCATTTGCATGGGTGCCGTAAAGTTAGCCACCTATGTTTTTAGGAGCCCAAAGTTAGCGCTGGAGAAGTTTTTCATGGTGGTTACCTTTGCAGAGGTGGGGTGGGTTGGGAGGGATGTGGATTTCCAAGGTGATTAGTTTGTGGTCGGATCTAACCAGGAAAGAGTTGACTATTGGTGAAGAGCAACAGTCGCCCATATTAGTAATGACCAGGTCAAGGATGTTGCTACCTTTAGTGGGGATAAGAACAAGCTGGTCCAGTGCATTGGAATTAATGAATTCCAGGAAATGTTGGGCAAGTGTATTGGTACATGAGTAGTTTTCCCAGTTAATGGAAGAGTAGTTGAAGTCGCCCAGTATGAGAGTTTTAGGTTAGACCCTAATATTCTCCAGGGTGCTTAGGAACATGGAGTGTGAGTCTTGGGACATGGTTGGGGACCTATAGCAGGCTACGACCTGAATCACTGTCTTACCCAGTGTTAGCCACACCTGAAGTATCTCAGATGAGTTATGTTGGGCTACTAGTCTGGAGGTGTGCAACATCCTTTATGAATATGGAAACACCACCGCCTTTGGAGGTTCAGTCCAAGGTTTGGGGCTGAAAGTTATGGAATGAGTTATAGCCTGGTAGTGCAGGGGTGCTTTCTGCTGCCTTGAACCAGGTCTCTGTTACAGCACAAATGTCGATGTTCTCCATTTTAAGGAGTGTTTCGAGTGAGTGCATTTTGAGATTTAGACTTCTAGCATTAAGCAGCATGACCCTCAGATTGCATTTGTTTGTAGCTGTTTCGGTGGTAATTTCATCTTTGGAACACCACCTAAAACAGCACTATAGGGGTGGCAAGAGCCTTGGCCAGTATCCGGAGGCCCAGGGGTGAGAGATGCAGGCCATCTCTGGCAAAGTATCGAGGTCTGTCAATCATGTCATCCCAGGCAGACAGATACTGGATCCCCTTAGAATGACAGCAGAAACTTAGCCAGTTGTTGAAATCAATCATTTTCTGCTTGTCCTGTGGTATCATTCTGGGTGATGATAGGATGCTGCTCAAGGCTAGGGTCATACCCGCCTGGGCTACATAATCCGAGAGCTCCTTCATGAATCTTTTCATGTAGTCCAAGGAGGTACATCTCAGGTCATTCACACCCACATGTACAATGACAGAGTCATATTTGTACCTGTTGTTGAGGGACCTGAGTGTGTGCATTATGTGGTGGATCCTGGCACCTGACAGGCAGCTGACTGTTATTTTCTCCTTATTCAACCTAGTGAGTGGGACATCAGTGTGCCTCACTATCGAGTCACCTATGACTAATGTGTTGATCATGTTGTTTTGCCTTAGGGGCTTTGGTTGAGTAGCACACTGTTTAGGAGAGTTATGTGTCTCGTGATTAGTGTTGTGTTGTGGTGGTTGAGTGCATTTCTGCCTTGGAGGTCTCTGCTGTTTGGGTAGATTTTTACTGAGAGCCTCAGTGAAGGTGGGTGTGTGGTTTGTGTTTTTATGTGAAGGCGGTGCTGGTGTGTGTTCTAGAGGGCTATGTGTTCCATGTGGTGTGATGCAAGTGTTGACCTTCTCCTCTTGACCAGCTATTCCGTTCTTGGCTGGAGAGTGCCTGGCTTCCAATTTGGATATATAAGTGCATCTCTCACAAGTCTGAGTGTTGGGAGGTAAGAGGAGAGGGTTGTCAGTGTACATGAGGCAGTTTCTTCATTGCCTCAGGATGCCCAAGTTCACCAGGTTAATAGGACAAAGCACAGGGAACTGATCTTTAGACATGCCTGGAGGGGTGGACATTAATAATAAGTACAGGAGCTGTTTCCTTGTAGAATGTTTAGTGTTGGTAGCACTTTTGTGTGCTACAATAATTGCTACAAGAAGTCTGGTAAAGTGCTAGACTAATAAGCTAGTAAACGTGCAGTAGAGGAGAGAACTAGTTGATCTAAGGGAAAAATTGAAGAGAAGACTTTGGCACCGCTCAGAAGCTTACAAACAGTCCTGGATACAGCAAATCTGTATCTGGATTAAACTAGTTACAGGGATGATGGGAAACAAGTGCAAAAGTGGGCTTTTAAACCAGAAAGTTAAAAGAGATGGAAAAACTGCCCAAACGGCCAATAAACTACAATCTTTGGGCCAGAAACCACTCATCTTGTGGTAGATAGGATACCTAGTGCTTACCACTCCCACTGATAAGCTAGAAGGCTTCCCTCCAACACAGAAAGGCTTGGGGGGCTCAGAAGCTTACAAACAGTCCTGGATACAGCAAATCTGTACCTGGACTAGACTAGTTACAGGAAAGGCAGGAAATAATCTTGGAATTTTTTTTTGAGCATTATCAAAAGGTTCTTAAGACAGGAGATAAAACCAGAACAAACCAGCAGGTAGAGCACCATGTGCATACAGAGACAGGGACAAAACATGACATTCCATTTTCATTAAAGAAAATCTAGGAATCATATCTGTAATTCTTAAGCTGTATATTAAGTATTGCCATGATTGCATTAAAAATGTTTGTGTATCTATGTATATGCAAAAATAAAACAGATTTTAGGTGCAAAACTCTCAATAAAGCAAGATCACTGTATTATAAGTATTAAATATGAGAAAAATACAGGTTGTGGTGAATGAATGTTGTGGACTAAAATGCCCAGTTCAATACAAAAACAGCATTTCTTTTGCCAAACCTCCTGTATTCTCCTAAGATTCTAATTAATCTTCCCATCTCAATCTGCTAACAGATTGGAGCAGACCTACACGTTACTACTGGTCACGCATGCTGTTCATACTGCGTCCAGGTCTTCAGCTACCTAAACTGTCTGGACCAACCTAAACTACAAAGGTTCATCTTAGCTCACAGTCTTCTCTGCTCCAGTAAGTTCTATCCTTAAATGATGCACTGAGTTGTGGCTCATTGCCAGATCACTACTAGGGTTGGCACCTTTTCAAATGCCCAGAGTGGGACATTTTTGGTACAAATGTTAGATTTTGCAGGGCAAAACATACCCACCAAGGACAAAACTTCACTTTTATGCCTAAATAAAAACTTATTCTTGTAGCATTTTAGTTGCTTATTCTGTTTCTTATAACATTTAGGTATTTCAGATACAGAATAACTGTTTTACGCAACTATTACATAACATATAGGAAATAATTTTGTCCTAAAATCTCAGGACATTTTCCATTTTTTCAATTTTTTTGCAGGACACAACTGCCCAAAGAGGGACTGTCCCTCGCAAAGTGGGACAGGTGGTAACCTAATCACTACATTCCATCAAATGTCTCATATACAAGTTAAACAATCGAAGAATAGCCATGGAAATTCAATTATGGAGTCTGTGTGGCTAAAGTCTCCTTCTAGAACTAAACTGGCTTACAGTCCAGTATGCCTTCAAACTTACTCTCAAACCACTACTCATCTGGAACTGGGAATGCAACTGCAGTGTACCCATATGGTTTTGTTCACTAGTGGCCCTTCCAAGCACTTTCTGGGAACTCCACTCTTTCTTCTCTGTCTTCTTGGTCCAGTCTTATAAGTCCCAAGTCTTTCAACAGTTCTCTTATTTCTTAGTCTGTCTCTTGTATTATCCACCTTTACTATTCTTTCCTGCTACTGATGTAACTGACAGTCATCTACTGTGAACGGTGAGATTCTTCCTGTTTTATGAGACATGCAGATTACTTACTCACTGTTATCAGTGTTGAGCCATTTTGTTTTATTCTGTTACTGCCAGTGCTGTATCCAGCAGATGGATTTTTTTCATTCCCATACGGCCTAGCCCAGTGATTCCACTACCTGTAGCCAGTCAGTCAATTTGTTACACTGGGGAAAGAGACCTCCAGCCCATTAGTTCCTGCTCAGGAAACCCTATCAGCTCATTCTTTCTCCCATTGGTGAGTCACATGGAAGGGGGTGTGTCAGCTTACTAGTCCTGTGGGTTCTGTGGGTCATCATACCTTCCAGTGGTGGAGAATCCTATCTTCAAAGCAGCCCTCTGATTTTTGCTGTGTGCTGTCACCACCAGGAATGTGCCTCCACACCCTAAATCCTGTGGTATGTGCTTCTAGAGAATGGCAAAATGTGCCTCTAGGCCCATGCTCCATGGATGTAACACCTGGTACTCCTGCTATGTGTCATCCAAGTTGCAAGTCAGATCTGATGCCTTCCTCCCTACATACAGAGGTGCCAGAATCCAGTGGTGGCTGGTGACTTTAAATCAAAGGGGGGCTGCAGGAGACAGCTGAATGGGTGGGGCTAACAGGAAGGGTGTGGCCAACTAAAAGGGGTGGAGCTATGGCACAGTGGGATCAATGCTGGACATGCTTACTAGTTTACATGAAATAAATGTTCAGTCACTATGGCACATGCTGAATACTCTACACAACACACATTGTTACATGTATATACAGGTTGGTTTGAACACTTACCTCTGCGGTATGCTGCAATTTATAGCACAACACACAGTGTTCTTAAAGCACAGCAAAATACTTACATATAACAGATAATGCATAGAGACACTGATTTACTGCTTGCCAAAAAAAAATCACTTTCATTAGATAAAATCTAGAAATCAAATTATACCCTTGATTTTTAAGCATAATTTCCAGCCATTAATGGGATTTCGTTATCATTTTATTGTGCAGCCACGTGTGTATGTGCTTGTAGACACTCCTTTAAATGGGACAGAGATACCCACAGTAGTTTCTACATCATGTGGAGCACAGTTCAAGTGGATTCAGTTTGCAATATAGACTTCAAAGAATTTAAACCACATATCTTGTCTGCACTTATTTTAAATTATTTATTGAGTATATTGTAAGATATGTAGCACTAAATATATATTGTCATTTGAAGCACCCTGAAAGCACTTGCTACGTGTTTCAGTAACCTGTTCAGTGTCACTCAACATTCTCACACAAACTGTGCAGTTGGAGAAATAAAAAAAAAACACTGAGGTTTGTGAACATGGCAGCTCCTTTGTAGCTGTGTAGCTTGGCCTCTGGCAGTCATTTGTTTATTTTACATAAATCAGTGACAGTTGCTTAGCATTCAGAAAATTAACACAAACTCTCTAATTTAATGCAGCCACTCATGTCACACTTTAATATTCTAAATAATCTGATAAACAAGTTCAATGGCTACAAGTTTGCATTTTTGAATACAAATAAAAAAGGTTATATCGGGAAGACAGAAGACATATGATATCAACAAAAAAAAAATATTTTTAATGCCATAGAGAAATGACTGTTATGGGCACCAAGAGTACAGAATGCCAGCTATACACAGTTCTGACCACATGCACAGCAATACAATATACAGACTAGATTCATCTATCTTTTCACTGCTTGCTTTATACTTTTGAAAGCTATTGGGTTGAACATTCATCATTTGGATTTTAGTGTCCGGTGCACAGATCTTTTGGTTTTATTTAGTCGATTTGGAATGTTTCTTAGATGATATAGAAAGCATGAAACAATGCCGAAGCTGATTATTTTCATGTCAAAGAAAAATAAACACACACACACACACACACACACACACACACACACACAAACACACACACACACACAGACACACATGTATATATATATATATATATATATATATATATATATATATATATACCCTCCTTATCTGAGTGAAAATATATATATACCCTCCTCATCCGAGTGAAAATATATATACCCTCCTCATCCGAGTGAAAATATATATACCCTCCTCATCCGAGTGAAAATATATATACCCTCCTCATCCGAGTGAAAATATATATACCCTCCTCATCCGAGTGAAAAAGGGCAAACAATGACCTTTGAAGTTAGAACTTAGAAGATTGCCTAATATATGATTCACTATGCAGCTGAGCTGAAGCAATGTGCTGTGAATTTTGAATATGGTACATTTGGATGAAACGCTAGGAGTAGTGTTCCTTAAAGACAGGCTGGATTCCATGGAGGATCGTAACAGCGGAACAATCTGAGATTAACTTGCGTTAACGAAGGTACTGAAAAAGGAAACACTGTCAGTTTTTTTTTTTTTTTGTTATAGAAAAGCCCTAAATTGAAGCATTACATTTACCTCCATGCAGCCTGTTCCATAACTATAGAGCACTTGGAGCACCACCACCAGAGCATGGTGGCTCCCCATGCAAATTATTTTCAAACTACTAAATGAAATAATGAATGACAATCATTTACTTCTTTGGTTAGCTAAGGAAGTTACACAACACTCGTCATTTTGTGTGGCCAGAAGATATTCTTATTCCAGGATTTTTCACAGGAAACATCATGGGATAGATAGGCTTTTTCTGAAGTATGGCATTGGCAGCTATGTTATGGAAACGGTATCCCATCTTCCCTGCACTACCCTGCAACACTGAAAATTAAGTGGCAGAACTCTGTCAAAATTTTTACTGCTGCATTCAAGTACTAAGGTAAAAAAAAAAACTAATAAGAACAGCAGAAAGAGAAGTAGAAAAAAATATATATTGGCGTGTGTGTTATCTGAGCCAAGTCCGGCACTGACCTACCTCAGTTTAATAACTTTTACTTCACTAAGTTCACTTACTTGTAAGTGACTGCCCACGGCATCTTCTTTCTTCCTCTCTGTGACTTTGATTCAGCCAGCAAGTGAGCAAGGCAAAGGGCAGAAGCAAGCAAGCCGAAGAAAAAACAAAGATAAAGTATAAAGGAGTAATACCAGAAACTTCAGTTAGTTAAGTCAACTAACTTTTTACTTCACCACGATAGTCCATAGTAGCACTAGAAGCCAGTAGCACAACGTAAATCCAAGTAAGTACTGTGCTAGCTACAGACTACTGATTGTTTTCTCGCTCTCTTTTTTGAGAAGAGAGTGAGAACCAATCAGTAGCAATCCAGCCGTCCACATCACGTACGTGACTGCGGACGTGACAGTCCGAATCCCCTTCTATTTACTGTGAGGTTAAAAAACGCATAGACGTCTGGGCATCACACTGATGCCTTTTCTCATATCTGGACTGTCAGTAAAAGCAGTCTAGAATTACAGAAATGGTTGGACTTGTTAATTAAATAAATAAATAAACCCGGAACACGACTAGCATGTGCAGTTCAAGTTCTGGGACTTAGCGAGTCGGTTAATCAATATTTTATTATATATATTTAATTTACATGATTTTTTTTTTTAGTCAAGAAACTTTTTTGCTGGGAGGGCTGCTTTTTGCTGGGAGGGCTGCAGTCTTGCAGTCTGATGGCATGAGCCGCCCCTGCGGGAAGCTGTTGAAGACTGGGGGGTGGTCAGAGGGGCACTTAGTGATCTAAAAAGGGCAATATTTTAGAACTATTTACTACCACAACAAAGGTTCACTAGGAGGACATTTTAAGCTTAGCCAGTTTCCCTTTTGGTGTTTGAATTAACATTTCCTGATTGGTCTTACCTATCCCATGGCTGATAATTGTATATTAGCCCTAGTGAGAATAAATGTGATCATACTATAGATAATTTGAGGGAACCCATGTTAAGGGATGCAGCATTTAGGAACTGCCTCTATTTATTAGTGGCATGAGGGGCAATCCTGGAGTACATTTTCTATTACCCATCCTTAGATCCAAGTTCCGTCTGAATGCGGACAGGGATAAGCTTTGTTTTACTTGAATGGATAGTCTGTTCTGGAACAGTGATAGCCTCTGTGATATTTATCCATCTCTCCACAACATTCAGTTTAGATACCTGGATTGAGTATTTCTGATGCCATTTGACTTGGTGATGTTCAGTAGGTCCATCTGTATTAGGTCGGAGGATGCCTTGTATGCCAGACATGTCATCTCTAAGCACTCTGTAGGATACTGAGTATAGTGATAAATATTTGAAGTGGTCCATGCAAAACCTATTGTTTAGGACTTGTATCCTTTTAGTAAGGTATATCTGTGGGTATTCCAGTTGTTGCATGGGTCTGGACAGATACATGCCAAAGTAGGCATTATACAAAATGATTGACCTCATAAGGGCTTTGTAAAGGGGGGGGGGCAATAACATATAGTCAAAATCAATTTGTTTATAAGCTGTGCAATATAGAAATACTTTCTTATGACTCTGGGCACATGTTGGTCAAAAATTAGGTCACTGTACACACAAGTTCCCAAATGCCAAACAAGTGGGTCAGTTCTCAGAGGGCATTGTCAATCAGGCAGTTTGCTGGAGTAGATAACTTCCCAAAGGATGCAATTATGTATTTCTTGGAGTTTAGTTTCAATTCGTGATTCTGGCACCAGTTATTGTTTGGGACAAACCTTACTGCATGATGGCTAAGTCATTTGGGGATTCAATAACTGCTCCTAGCTTGCAGTCATCTCAAACTTAGTTGGCCAAAGCCCTTTGGTATTTCCTTCTACTTTTGAGATGTATATGCCTAACAGAAAAAGTCCCAGCACCGAATCCCGGGGGACTCCATTGGTGACTGGTCTCTTCCCCTATTTTGATCTCCTGCATCCTGTGAGAAAGCATACATGTATGCTTTCTTTGATTCACCTTCCTAATTGAATTAAATTATATTCCTTGTATAATACAGCACCACTTGTTAGAATGCATTTTAAAATTGTAGTTTGGAACAGTCTTCTAGTAAGCAATGAAACAAAATGTATGAACCAATAATGATAAAGCTACCCATTTCAGAAAATTTCAACCATAAAAGGCTACTCAAACTTTTGTCATTATAATCCACCAATATCAGTAAATATGCAAAATCTCTGCAGAAGTAAGTCATCTAAATAATTCCACATTAAAGGGATCTGTAACTAATGAAGAGGTTGCTGCTAGAAAACAACTTTCTATTTCATTGTTTCATCTACAAATAAATTACCTGTTGCCCATGAAGAATAAATTGCCTATGCTACATTAAAAAAAATGATAACCTAGTAATTTTGCAATGGGAAATGGATGGCAAACTGATAACAGAAACATAGTTACCAGGTAATTCCTCCAAAGGAGGACCTTCATAGGACTGTAGCATCCACTCCCTTTAAAGTAGAACACAGTACAGTATCAGTGATCCATCTGCATACTGTGGGAGTAGAACCCACAGCCTTCTGCATCAAAAGCAAGTATACTACCTGTTGTGCTCCTCACAATGCAAACAACTAAGCATAAGTCGAACACGAATCCCAACTCTCCACACGTAATAGAATATGTAATTTTTATTTTAAGTGCGTTAAAATATCGTACACTTTTCGTCAAAGCAGATGCCTTAACTTCTTCAGAAACTCCAAACAGCATCAATTAACCACCTTTATAGTGTGGCCATAACAAACATTCATTAAGCAATTAATACTTTAAAGGCAATATATATATAAAAAATGTTTATATATAAACTACAAACGTGAAATGAAATGTTATTTTATTCCATCCTATTCTCTCTATTCGGGCTGGGCTTAATACAATACATCAACTGTATAAACTGCAATGTGTACTATATTGGATTGAATAGTAGCCATATGTATACATGTGTACACATACACACGTTTGTATTTTATATATAAACATTTTTATATATATATTATTAAATTATTAGCTAATATTTACTAGTATATATGATTTTTATAGGTTTTAAATAGTGTTTAAAATTGTATCAGTTTAAATGACTGTGTTATTTTAAGCAAGGATGATTTCAGGTTTTACGTTTTAATTTTTGGCATATGCCTTTAAAGTATTAATTGCTTAATGAATGTTTGTTATGGCCACGAAAAGTGTACGATGTGTTAACGCACTTAAAATAAAAATTACATATTCTATTACGTGTGGAGAGTTGTGATTCGTGTTCTTGTTTTGGGTGAACTAAGCATAAGTAACAATAAACTTCTCTTCCCCTGAAGCTCTCAGCTCCTTGTAAAATCCACTTAACACTCAACTAAATCTCTCAACTTTGCAGCACAAGAAATCTGGAAAAAGCCAAAATTTATTTGGGGGGGGGGGGCAAAGGCCCAAAACCAGTGACACGTTTTAAATATTGCTAGTATAATCTTAGAAAGTTGCTAAAATAAAGTGTTTTGTTGTTACCATATGTTTCCTGAAGTATAGGAAGACTGAAACTTAAAGGGCTATCATTTAGTGAATTCAGTTCTCACTGATTTGCCAGAAAACCACAAATTTTAAGAAGAACAAACCAAAAGTATGAGCCAAATATTCTGTGAAAATCTGGACAGTTGAGAGCTATGGCTCAACTCCCTGAATCACAAGTGGTGGTATGGGTAGAGAATTCAGGCTGTTGTTTGAGCCTGAGTAACACTAACCACCAGGTAAACCTAACTGGGGCATTTTACACACACACACACACACACACACACACACACACACACACACACACACACACACACACACACACACATACACACAGAAGTAGCATAACTCCTGCAAATAAAAGAATAAAACTCTCCTTACCGGCATGAGTCTGGCTCAGGCAGCACCAATAGAACAGTGGTAGCATAAGTCCTGTAACACAGAGCAATAAGAGAACAAGAGCAGCTTATTTAGTTAGTTAGAACAGCTAGTTTAGTTAGTTTAATTTCTGCACGCGAATCCACATTAGTGTGAAAACTCCACTTCATTAATTTTTTCCGACAGGTCTTGCAGCTGCAAAAGTGGGGGACTCCCCCTCCGCCTGGCCCTATGGTTCCTGCACCCATGCCTACATAAGCGAGTCAGTGATGTCTGCTCACACCCATCCTTCCATGGCAAGCTGCAACAAATGCCCTTTGTGCCATGGATCTGATATTCTGCTAATATACTTCTGTGATATTTATTATTTCTACACCAAACTCCGTGTTCTTTGAGGAATATATGATAATTCCTTAGGATACCTGTACAGATCCATGTTTCTTGGCTTATTGAATGCCAGTCTTTTGCCCAGTGCTATATAGATATAATTGTATAATATTATGTACAAATTACTGTGCCTGTTGACATTGAATATACCGTAATACATATGTTAAATGACCTTACAAGTCTGATGGCTGTAAATATTTGAATATGCTCTAGTGTGGTTGTTGACATTGACTATACTGTAATACATATGTTAAATGATCTTACAAGTCTGATGGCTGTATATATTTGAATATGCTCTAATTTGGTTGTTGACATTGAATATACTGTAATTAATAAGTTAAATGACCTTACAAGTCTGATGGCTGTAAATATTTGAATATGCTCTAATGTGGTTGTACATATTGTAATGATACAGGTGTTTGTATGCTCACATCTTATTGTTGCTTTTCCCCTGGGCTTATACTGAGAAAGGACTTTGTCATGTAAAATTTATAGCCAGGAATTAAATACATAAATTACTAAATGAAGGCAAACAAGAAAAAAATAGAAAATAAATAGAAGAACAAACAGTGGGCAACACAGGGTTTAATGGTGACCATTGTCTACAGTGCTTCTTTCTCTGATCTGGTTCCTGGCTAAGTTGCCTTATGTGAACAGACTGTATGTACTCCCTGTGTTTATTTGGGTTTTTTGCTTGGGGCTCTTATTTCCCACATCCCAAAGACATGCCAATAGGATGAACAAATAATTCTTTGGACTGACTGCAGGTATGAGCATGGTGTGAGATTATACTTCCTGCAACAGACTGGTGTCTAAAGTGGATATCAGGAAAGGACTGAATGACCATAGAAACAGTTAAATAAACCTCATAGGTTTGGGTTACTACTGGGTCTTTCCAAGTTTCCTTACAAATGACCTTGCAAGCTACTGACAACTGATCCATTATTGCTACAAAACACACTTCCATGGATCTACAGTGTTGAACCCTGATGGCTTTTCATATATTAGTTATGATTATCTATCAACACTGACATGCTTCTTGATCTACAGACAGAGTGACAAGTGCTTTTGGTAGTCATTACTGTTGCCTTCTTTCTTCGGTGACAAATAGAACTAGTGTTGGTATCAGTTAGTAACTTAAATCCTTCCATATATGAACTACTTAATCTTCTTTATTCCTCAGATCTAGTTTTATAGTTTTTGTCATTTTGCAAGACACTATATTCAGCTTTTGTAAGAGGCCTTAAAAGAAAATGCAGTGGGTCTTGCACTACTGTTTGGACACTTGTGTAACAGAATGGTGCCATTTTCTTGAGGTAAAGCACTATGCATCAGTGTAATAAGCAATAAAGGAACAAACTGAGTTAACACCTTGATGTGATCATTGTCTCTTCATTGCAAAGGCTCACGCATAGTACATCATTTCTACTTAATCAACTGCCACATGCATTAAGCAGGTACAGACCTACCAAGAGACTATGTAGGAATTTATAAAAGTAGTTTATCAGTCCAAAGGATGAATTAATATTGAACTGGGACATGTTTATAGGCTGACATGCTTTCAGAACGACATCCACCTTCTTGTGTGATTTGTGTTAATTCATCATTACAGTAATAACTGTGGTGCCATGCTTGAGAAACCTATTCGAAATGTGATATATACTCTCTTCCTTCCCACTGTTAACAGATTTGCAAGCTATATTTAAGCTTCATAACATATATAACAGACACTACACTGTGGAACTGCATTTATAAATATGTGTCTTTCCTGTGTCAGGAAATGTGAGTATCCTTATGACCTTTCTCTATGAATGCACAAAAATGTAGATGGAAGGAAAATCAATGTATGATGCTTATAACTGGAATGCAGAGTGTAACCTTCTATAGTTTCTCAAAAGAACCTAACTGCGAGTATGAAATTAATTCAGAAAAGAGTTAGGAGCTACGAAGACAAAATACCATGAAAATGCTATAATAGGACTATTCAAACAGCTTCTGTTTCCAGGACTGTGAAGGGAAATTTCATTAGTATGCAAACAGTCAACAGATGTATGGGATAACCTGATTTTTTCAAGCACAATTTATTTGAATTTTCATAACACCAGAAAATTCAAATTGAATAAGAAATTTTGAGAAACAGATGAAAACTAAACAAAAAGGAATAACTCATAACATTAACAATGCCATAATCATATCCATTTTCTTGAAGAAGAATCAATTTGAATGCCATTCTACAATCAGTGGCACTCTTTTTATTTTTTTAAGACTCATAATATTCTTTAATAAACTTTGTCCATAAGGACTATCTGACTACAGCCTTTGTCTGTAAGGGTTGGCCTGGTGAATATAATTCTAGGTTTTGAACAACATCCATCCGAGTGGCTAAATCAGTGAATATAAGGGAAGTATTGTCTTTCAGTGTTTTACAATACTTATTTTTGTATTAAAAGAATTAGTTTAAGCAGTCTAGACAGAGAGGCCACCTAAGGAAAGTAGTTATATCTCCTAAAAAGTAGTTAACCGCAGATGCATATACTTGTACTTGCTGTATAACATCACATATAGACCATAAAAGTTTCCTGAAGTCTGCTGATATTGGATAATTCCAAAATGAATGTGACCAGTCTCCTGAGTTTCTGGTTGTTAAACTGGCACTGCCACCTACAGAATCTAAATTTGTGAGATCTAGTTGCATATCTCAGGGCCACCAGGATTTTCTCTCACAAATCCTCGTCAAAGCATCTGTATAGTTGAAATTACCACCCTGGTTTATATTTACCAAAAGTGTTCTCATAAGGACTAGTAAGTATCCTATAAAACAAACTTAGAATTCTTCTGCTTCAGAATGTAGAGCCCCTGGTTTCTAGTAACCACTGACTCCATTTTGGTTTATTAAAATCTGCAACTATAAATAATTTATTGGCCCACAGTCTATTTTCAAACCCCTTATATATGTCCTTCTGATCCCCAGTAGCATAACATGTGTCAAACAACTCCCAATCCAGAGGGTGACCCTCCTCCAATAACTGTTCCCAGTAGTGGAGACCTGTGCATGTTTTTAGGTCCTCATTAATTGTAAAAGTCCACAATCCCCAGTTACAAGCATTTACTATGAGAAGAAGGTAATTTATTTAATTTATAGTAGATGTTACTCGGAACCCCTTGAGCAGATCTTTAAGTAAGGTAGTTGCCTCTAATGAATATGGCCTAAACTGTGAATCCTTTTTAACAGGAATATATCAAAAATTTGGGCCTAGGCTGTAGAATTATGAACCAAAATATTAAACGAACTGGCTTAATTTTTGGATTTATTAAGTCTCTAAAAGTTTTCAGTTTGGTGGCATGTGCATATGATTCTAAATCCGACAAACCCAGTCCTCCCCTATCTAGAGGAAGTGATAACTGCAACCAATTTATGCGGGTTGGGGGTGGTGGTTAGTCTCACCCCAAAATAAAGTGTCTTATTTTAAAATTAATCCTAATCCAAATTTGGCTGGGAACTGATAAAGGAAGTGTAAAGAATGCATGGCAAAACAAAGCAGGTTGTAGCAGTAACCTTCTTTATCAAATGAATACATAAAGTACTCCAGTCATTACAATATCATTTAACTTTCTCAAAGGTCATATTTAGCTGACGTGATTATGGATAAGGAAGGACCAAGATGAATGCCTAGGTAAGTGACTGTGGCTTCGGGCTTCAAAAAAGAATACAGAGCTAAAAATTTTTGAATAGGAGTTTACATTATCTTAACCACTCTTGTCTTACCCAAGATTATTTTGTAGTTTGATATATAATCAGATAATTGGATCTACTTGAAAAGAAATGGTAAGTGGTCATCTGGGTCTGATAAATAAACCAGGAGAACATCTGTGTGTAAAGAAAATGTATAGTCTAAATGTTGTCTGCTATAATCAGTTACTACTGAATGTCTGAGTCACATGGCCAGTGCCTTCAGGTACAGTGCAAATAACAAATGGGAAAGGGGAAAATCCTGACTAGTCCACCTTCTTATGTCAAAGGAATCTGACAAAACCTTGTTCATTTTCAATCTTAATTGTTGCCACTGAGTATAACACTTGGAATAAATTAATAAAATCCAGCGAGAATTCTCAAAATTCTTAATAAGTTCACAAGTATTTCCAAATAACTGATGAATGCTTTTTCTGTATCCAGGCTAACAAAAAGCTATCTGTGATTCAAGCTAGAAGCTTCTTCTCTCATTAGAATAGCTTTGATTAAACTATCAAAAGTTGCCCTACCCTGGATAATACCTGTTTTGTCCAAGTGGATCAGTCTGTGAAAGGAGTTTAGATAACCTCTGTGCAAATATAAACATAAACAGCTTATAATCATGGTTTAAAATGGAGATTGGACTGTGGGATGATGACAGGGAGAGATCCTTATCAGGCTTAAGAATTACTGTAATAACTGCCTCCCTCCAGGTAATTGGAGTTCATCAGCCCTTATTAAAATATTCCATACAGGTGAGAAAAGAGGAGTAAAAGCTTCCTACTCATTTATATAGATTCAGGGGTAATTTATCAGAGCCTGCAGTTTGCACACTACTGCATGGGCTATATCTTCAGCCACTTCCTTCATTGTAGCCAAGCTCATTAATGACATTCTTACCTCCTGACTCAGTTTGGCAAGGGAAAGTTTGCCAGGTAGTCTGCTATAGCTGACTGTTGGGGGGTTTATGTTCACCATCAGAGTACAGCTGACTATGATACCCAGTGAAAACTGATATAATAGCTATAAAGTACAGAGATGACCTAAACATTGTACTTTGACGTGTTTGTTTTTTTTTTGTAGACACCTTCATGTTTATGGATATCAGTTGGGTACGACAACCCTGTGCTTCTAAAAGTCAAACATTCCTCTTATGCTGTGCTGATGATGCCATAAGAAGGCAGAAACATGCATGCCCACAGCTGGATGGGTTTGGCTTTATTGGCCTGAAATTGTCCATAAATAGACTTAAAAATAAAAGTAAAAGAAAAAGTCATGGACATTCAGAATTGCCATTTAGCTGAAACACCTGATATCCTTAAAGTGTAATTTGCATATATCCCATGTTGCCTCTGATATAAGAGGTTTAAGGTATAACACAGTGGAAAGTCTAGCTTTGCTAGATTTTTCTTTTTGTGTTTTTTAACAAGTTTTTTTGTGTGACCTTATTACTCATTTTTTTCGTATGTTTGTTTTTTATGTCAAATTCCTGCCGATGTAATCTCAGTGCGAGAAATTTCATATTGGAAGAGGATATATCAAAATTTCTTAAGTGCCTGAGAGGCTTCTTCATATTTATTAAATAAAAGTACATATATTTGTTGTTTTACTTCTTTAAATCTTTCTTCATGTCCAGGATGGTCACTAATCATGAGTTTTTGAATGGGACATAACTCTTGTTGTAGACTCCTTACCTTAGTTGCAACTGCATTTTTCAAATCTCCCAAGTGCACCTTAACAAAACTTAGAGAGTGGACAATCCATAGATCACATCCTGATTAGAGAATGAACATTCTCCAGCAGGGTATTAATATACAAGTAATGCCAGCTGAAAAACGAGTCCACCACTTCATGGCATTATACCAAGCTGCCATGGAGCTCAGACAGAAAAAAACTAATGGCTGCCATTATCTTGCACATGCTAAACAACATTTCTGCTGTTTAGCGAGTGTAAAATGTAAAAAAAAGGGAAAATTAAAAGAATAACTGTGTGTGTGTATGTGTGTGTGTGTGTGTGTGTGTGTTTATGTCTGTTTGTAAGTGTATACTTGCATGTGAGTGAAAGTGAGATCGATTGAGCCATTATTTTACACTAGCTAAGCAGCGCTTTTGCTGTTTAGCGAGTATGAAAAGAAAAAAATAGAAAACGTGTATGCATGTGTGTGTGTATGTGTGTTTATGTTTCTGTCTGTGTGCGTGAGTGAATGCATCCATGAAAGCAGAAGAGACTGTGTGTGTGTGTATATCTGTGTGAAAGCAGAAGAGACTGTGTATGTGTACATGAGTGAGACAGAGAGAGACAAAGAGAGAGAGAGAGAGAGAGTGAACAGTGAGATCGATTGAGCAATTATTTTACACTAGCTAAGCAGCGCTTTTGCTGTTTAGCGAGTGTAAAACAAACCAGAAAAAATGTGTATGCATGTGTATGTGTGTTTATGTTTCTATCTGTGTGTGTGAGTGAATGCATGCATGAAAGCAGAAGAGACTGTGTGTGTGTGTGTGTGTGTGTGTGTGTGTGTGTGAGAGAGAAAGAGAGAGAGAGATAAAGAGAGAGACAGAGTGAAGAGTGAGAGTGATCCCTTGCAGCAGCAGCATTTAAGAGGTCTGCATACCTCTCGACCTCTTACCTCAACATATCTGGATAAGCATAAAATAAACAGGCGACAAAGGCTAAAAATAACAATATATTTTTACATGATCCAGTTATAAAATCACATTACTTCAACACTAGGATTTGTGTCAGCTTGCATTTTCTGAAACAGAGGTGTGTCCATGTGTGCCTGTATGAGAGAGATTGACCACTGGCAATAGTAGTAAAGAGGTATACATACCTCTCGACTTTTCATTTAAAAAATATGGATAAATAAAATAAAGGGAGAACAAAGTCTCAAAAATAGGAACAAATTTTCATTAATTATTGTTCTTATAAAAGTTGCTTAAATAACAGGATTTATGTTAGAATAATGAATTTTTTAAATGAAATGAAAGCCTGAAACTCAAATTTATGTCATCATTTAGAGACATCAATCTCTAATAAGTGGCAACAAGCCAAACATTTTAGGAGAAAGGAACCAAAAAAATAAAGTCAATACCTGGACATTTTTATAATGTTATATTTTGGATGCAAAATGCTTCCTCCAACACCATTAAGAAATACCACAGCAAGTTTGAAACATTAGGTGGAGTAACTATTTTACATCAAAAATATATATATGAAAAAAAAAAAGTAAGCAAAAGGCAACAATTTTACGGAAAGGCCAGTCTCTAAGCACAATAATACCCTCTAGGGTGAGTGGCTGCGGCGTTGGGAAACATAACACCTTTGGGTAGGTATTAATTACTCATTAATACACACACTGTCATGCATTATTGCTTGCTTGTAACCTAATTTTTAACAGTAATTCAGTCCCCAACTATAATTTCTCCTGAGTACATAGTTATGTTAATCTCTCCCGGAATATAGCGAGGGTAGATTACATCTCACCCTCTTTACACAACAGGGGGTAAATCTTCTAGGGGGCTGGATATATTAGTGGAGAAACTTCTAATCCTAATATATGTGACACATTATCTGAAATCTGTATAAGGGAAACAGACATCTCCTTTAAAATATAGTTATGTTTTATATGTAATTCTATTGATTCTTTAAAATATTCGGGTAATAAGTCAACAAACTACATTGGGAGTCTCAACACTTCATGGGCATCTTCCATGCTAAATGAATTCAGGTATCTCTTAAAAAAGTCTCACCACACAAAGCTGGTAATGTTTCCTGGAACTAGATGAGACATCACTGAGTAAGTAGTAATATTCCATTCACCTATCCAAACTGAAATTCCCTGCCAAATGACACTCATTCCCTAACAAGATAGCCGATCTTACTCGCAGAGGTGCTTTAGGCAAGTAAGCAGTAACTATAGTGATTTCCATACCATGTATATTTGCCCCGATCCTCTGTTACCATATCTGATACAGACAGTGGCATTATCATTTCCTACATGTATGTTTGCTACTCTTCGCACACATTAGGGCAGCATAAAACCTATCCATTAGAATACCTTCCCTTAATCAGTGTGTTGTTTTCTGACTGAGACATGTGGGTCAGCTGTAAATAAACAATGTGAGGGCTAATGAAGTTTATGTATGCAAGAATTCTCCAAACCATTTATGTTCTACGAGAAGATGTTTACCAGAACCATTTTTGAAAACATTTGCAGCTCTACAGATTGCACATATGTAAATTAAATCAGAGTAGAATAACAGAAAACTATAGCCAGAAAACAAAATACAATAATATCCCAAGGAAAATTTTTTTTTTTTAAGATTTTTAAACCTCCAGGCCACTATTAATTCTGTTAACAGTGTAGGAATAATTTTAGTTAAATAACCATGAACACTGCTTAAAATAAATTGTCAAAAGTGAGTGGTTAAAAACACAAATCACTTTAACTCTGTTAAAAATGCATTAGCAGCATGCAGTGATCAGTAAGAGGTGGATCTGCGGTAATGTCCACTTCCCTCACTTCATTTCAAAACAGTAACTATTTATTAACAGAAAGGAACCAAATAATCGACTTAGGAATGATATTATAGCAATAACCCACGCCTGGGTGTGGGTAATGCTAAATTTACCCACGGTTGGCGTGGTTTGGTCCCGAGGGCGAAGCCGGAGGGACCAAACAAAGCCAACCGTGGGTAAATTTAGCATTACCCACACCCAGAAGTGGTTATTATTATACTATGACATTATTTAAGAAAAGAAACTGTTACTTTTCTTAAATAATGGCATAGTATAATGCCTGTTTACTGCCCTTCCGCAGATGTCTGGCATCCGGCATTTCTGATGTACTGCACGCCTGCGCAGTACATCAGAGTTGAGCAAAGCAACGGAGAAAGCAAGATCTCAGTTGCTTTTATGTCTCGCTATGTTAAATGAGTTTAACATAGCGAGACAGTTTTAAAATAAGCAACGGACATCTCCGTTGCTTATTTTAACTGTCTCGCCATGTTAAACTCATTTAACATAGCGAGATTAAAAAAAGCAACGGAGATCTTGTTTCCGCTGCTTTTTAAACACTGTCTCGCTATGTTAAATGGGTTTAACATGGCGAGATAGTTTAAAATAAGCAACAGAGATCTCTGTTGCTTATTTTAGCTGTCTCGCCATGTTAAACCCATTTAACATAGCGAGACAGTTTAAAACGAGTTATACTAATGGAAAAAAGTCCGGGTGACCGGACCTTTTTCCATTACTATAACTCGATTTACAACGGGCACGCTGGCCAATCAGCGTGCACGTTTTGGGGGGGTCATGGTATAATATTAAATAATCATAACATATTGCAGTTAGTCAAAATAGGTGGACAGCAAGAAAATTGCTCCTATGATAATAGAAAGATCACTACAATAATCATCAGTCATTTAACGGGATCCATATTAATGGCTGATTGAATTATTGTATGAGCTCCCTGTTGTCACTTGACAAGTCTCCTTTTGAACATGGGAAAAGAATCCAAGGAACTTATCTGAGGTGATTTATTACTAAACCAGGAATAGAGTATGTTGCCTAAAAGAATCCATAGAGTACACATTGGAAGACCTGATGTCGATTGTAATGTCATAACACCACAAGGCAAATTAACTTTTAAGGAAGGTGTGTAAAATAACTTGCACTTCCAACTATTTTGTCTGGCAATTTCACTGCATGGTAGAATTCAATCTATCATTAATGAGTTTCCACAGAAAAAATCTTGTTCCATGAACTCTAGAGCCCCCATGCAGTTATTGTCTTTCCTGTCTGTCAAATTTGCTCTAATACTTTCTCTTTAACAGTATCATTAAGAAATCTTGTTAGTATGGGCCAGGCAGTAAGCATTCTAACTAACTGTGGGAGGGGTACATGGTGAGTTCATTCAGGAACCGATTCCTGCTGAAGATTACCTGTCCATTCTACGAGTTTACCAGACATATAATTTAGGTAGTCAAAACCTTTCTCTTTTTCATAGGTTCATAGGTAGGTACTAGGCTATCTGCCTAAGGGCATTTATAAGCCTAGCCAGAGTGTGTCAGCTTTCACCATCCCATTGATTAATTAACTGATCCTCTGTCAAGCAGAGCCAATGAAGTGATCCCAGGGGTGTATTTTCTTTTATCCATCCACTTGTCAAGGTTTCTCTTGAAGAGTGTTAGTGAGGGGCTTTTCCTGATGTAATTTGGAATTTTGTTCCAAAGCATGGGGAGTCTCTGTGACAGGAATCTATCCCTCCAGCATGTTCTATTTATTGTTGTGGTGAGGTTTATCTCACTAGAGAGCATGGCTCGCAGTGACTTGGATTCCTTTAGGTAGAGCATGTTCATCAATTCTGAGTTGGACATGGCTTTGTAAGTCAGGCAGGGATCACCTCTGAGTAAGCGATATGCCACTAAGAAAAGCCGGAGTTTTTTCAGTCGGGCTGCATAAGACATATGTTTGAGGCCAGTAATCCTCTTGGTGAGGTACTTTTGTGGACTTTCCAGCTGTTGGAAGTGTCTTGTGAGCTACATCCCAAATGGGGCATTTTACTCTATGATGGGTCTAATGAGTGATGAGTAGAGGGGCACTATAACCTCTTTATTTCTAGATGTGAACCCTTTAGTAATTTGATGGGCCACATAGAAGGATTTCCTAACTACTTTGGCAATTTGATTGTCAAAGGAGAGATTACTATCTACCTGGGTCCCCGGATCTCTTATTACCTCTTCTGTATTAAGGGGGCTGCCACCTATGTGGTAATTTGTGGGTGTTTTTTTTCCCAAATGGGATGACTATGCATTTTTTGGTATCTAGCTTGAGGCCATGACTTTGACACCAGGTGTCCATCTCAGTAAGGCCCTTTTGGAGGATGTCCGTGTCAGCCAGAAAGTCAATAATGGCTCCCAGTTTGCCGTCATCGGTGAACTTGGTTAGCCATAGTCCATCTGTGTTTGCCTGTACTTTTGAGAAGTATATGCCAAACATTAGGGGTCCCAGGACCGAGCCTTGTGGGACACCACTTGTGACTGGTTTTGAGTCGGACCTGGGGCCCGCTATTCTTACCGTGTGAGTTCTGTCTGTAAGCCAGCTGGCAACCCATCTCATGACGTAGGGGTTTATGTTCAGGCTGGTGAGTTTTTCTGTAATACCCGAGTGAGGAATGGTGTTGAAAGCCTTGGGGAGGTCAAGGTAGGCTGTGTGAACCACCTTTCCCCTCGTCTATGGCCTTGGTGACTGTCTCGAAGAAGTCAATTAGGTTTAGTAGGGATGATCTGCCCTTAAAAAAGCCGAACTGGGTCAGGTCAAGTGTTTGGAGGTTCCCAATGTCTTTGTTAATGAGTTTCATGATGATGTGCTCCATAGCCTTGCAGACCAGGCTAGTCAGGCCTATGGGGCGATAGTTACCAGGGTCAGTTGTGGCCCCTCCTTTGTGGAGAGGAATAACTGTTGCTGTGCGCCATTCTATGGGCATGTAGCATGTGGAGAGGCTGAGGTTGAACAGCGTGTTTAGGTGGGGGGTTAGTTCATTCTGTAGTTCATGCAAGACGCAGCCTGGACACCATCTGGTCCCATTGACGCTGTGTTTTTGGCTTTTGAAAGGGCTGTTTTCACCTGTGTGTCTGTGATTTTTGGGATACTACACTTTTCTGGTATTGTTCTGGGCCCTTTTGGAGGTGAGAGGAGGTGAAGTTTGCACTGAATCTATCCACTAGGATGTTGGCAATATGAGTAGGTTCAGTATATTTTGTGCTATTTTGCACTAGTTCACTGCATGTCAGGGATGTCTTTCCTTCTTGGGATTTTCTTTTTTTCTGAACTAGTTTCTTCCTTCTATTGTATAGCCTGTTTATTGCAGAGGTTCACCAAACTGGTTTCCTTCTCTTAGAGGAGTGAGTCTTGGTTTTGCTAGGGATTCATGCATCCTTGTAGGTGCTCATAGAGTGCATTTGTAAAGTTTTCTGCATCTTGGACAGCATTATCCTTTAGCATGGGGGCTGTGAAACTTACCACTTCTGTCTTAAGTAAGGTGAAGTTTGCATTAGAAAAGTTTTTTACTGTGGTTTCTTTAGTTGGGGGTGGTGGTGGGGTGTGGACATCCACAGTGATTAGTTTATGGTCTGATCTAACCAGTGACAGGTTGACCACCGGTGTGGAACACCTGTCGCCCAAGTTGGTGATGACCAGGTCCAATATGTTTTCACCTCTGGTAGGGGAGTTTATCAGCCAATCCAAAGAGTTTGAGTTGATGAATTCCAGGAAGCGCTGGGCCTGGGAATTTGTACTCGAGTAGTTTCCCCAGTGAATAGTAGGGTAATTGAAATTGCCCAATATCAGGGTGTTCGGTAGGACCTTCATGTTTTCCATTGTCTTCAGAAAGGTGAAGTGGTGGTCCTGGGTCATGGAGGGTGATCTGTAGCAGGCCACAATTTGCATTGCAGATTTGCCTGATGTTAGTTGCACATGGATGATCTCAGAGGTATCATGCTGCGCCACTAACCTGGAGGTGTAAGTATCCTTGATGAATATGGATACACCCCCTCCTTTTGTGTTTCGGTCCGTGTTCTGTGGCCGAAATGTGTGGTATAAGTTGTAGCCCAGTAGTGCTGGGGTGCACTCTGGAGCCTTGAACCAGGTTTCACTTACTGCACAGATGTCAACGTTCTCCTTACTGAGGAGTGCTTCGAGCGCGTGCATTTTGAGATTTAAACTCCTGGCGTTGAGTAGCATAACCCTGTTTTTTGTTAATTGTGCTGTTTATGGAGGTGGGTTTGACTTTTTAGCTTTGCCTAAAAAAGGCACTATGGGGGCAGCAAGAGCCTTGGCCAGTATTCGAAAGCCTAGGGGTGACAGGTGCAAGCTGTCTCTTGCGAAGCAACGCGGCTTGTCGAGCATGTCATCCCAGGCTGACAGACACTGGATCACCTTTGAATGACACCAGAAGCTTAACCAATTGTTGAAATTGATCATTTTTTCTTTATACTGAGGTATCATTCTTGGTGAGGGCAGGATGCTACTCAGGGTCAGGGTCATACCAGCCTGGGCTGCATGATCAGAGAGCTCTACCATGTCTCTTTTCATGTAGTCCAGGGAGGTATGTCTCAGGTCATTCACACCAACATGAACAATGACAGAGTCATATTTGTACTTGTTCTGGAGTGACCTGAGTGCTTGTGTTATGTGGCAGATTCTGGCTCCCAACAGGCAGCTAACAATAACCTTCTCCTTGTCCAGCCTAGTGAGTGGGATGTCAGTGTGCCTGACTATAGTCACCTATTACTAGTGTGTTAGGTATGTTATTTCGCCTTAAGGGCTGCGATTGTGCGGCACACTGATTTTGTGTTTTATGTGTTGTCTGGTTTGTGACGGGAAGTGCAGGTTGTTTGGGTGTCTGCTTTGGAGGTCTCTGATGCTTTTGCAGGTTTTTATTTAGAGCCTCCGAGTATGATTTTGTATATTTATGTGTATTTTTTGCCAGTGCTGTTTTAGTAGGTCTGTGTGTGGCTGGAGGTGTGGTGCAAGTGTTAACCTTCTCCTCTTGACTGTCTGTTCCAGTCTTGGGTGGAGACAGCTTAGCTTCAAGTTTGGCTGTATAATTGCATCTCTCACATATGTTAGTGTTTTGTGGTAGGAGGAGAGGGTTGTCTGTGCACATGAGGCAGTTGTAACATTGCCTCAGGATCTCCAGATTCACCAGCTGGACTGGAGAGTGCACCTGAAGTTGCCCTTTGGTCATGCGTGAATAGTTGTGTGAGCTGCTTAGTCGCTTGGTTGGTGAGGGGTGAATAAAGAGCCTTGCCCTGCTGGGCAATCAGTGTCAGGGTAGATTAGTGCTTGCTATTAGATCTGAGCAAGTGCTGGGCTGTAAGATGCTTTTTGAGTGCTTAGGTTGAGAGTTAGACTAGTTTCAAGGGAAAAACTGAAGAGGAGACTTAGTGGAGCCAGGAATAATTTAACCATAGCTAACCAACACTGCCCGGTGCGCAAAACTGTGCAAATGCAGTTTTTATAGTAGGGAAATGAAAGAGATAGAAATTAGCCCAAAATGGCCAATAAACTACTAACTTCTGGGCTGGAACCACTCCTCCAGGGACAGATAGGTTGCTCAAAGCTTCCCTCTCTCACAGGTGAACAGAGAAGCTTCCTTCTATCCAAGTAAAGTATGGGCAACTCAGAAACTAGTATCACAGCCCTGAATTCAGCACTAGCCTGAAAACTGGACTATACTAGCTTAGAAAGGCGGGAAACAAGGAATTTTTTTGTTTTTTTGTTTTTTGAAAAGATAAGGCAAAAACAGTAAAAAATAGACTTAAAACGGCTTTAAACGACTACAAACGATCAGAAAAAGCTATCACACTTTAGTGTGTAGCCTACAACAGGTAAACAAATTATTTAAACAAAAAACAACTTTTAAAAGTGCAGGCAGTCAAATAAGTACAATATGTGAAAAAAACAAGCTTTTAAATCAAAATAAAAGCTGGAAAATCTGCGTTTAGGCGGAAAACAGTTAAGCACAGCAAGAAAGTACAGAAAACTGATACTTAATCACTCCAAAGTCTCTCTTCTAAGCTAGAAGGCTTGTATCAGTTTAAGGCTTTCTAGTGCTACCCAGTAGGTTAGTTACAGGAAAGATGGGAAATAAGAGCAGATGTGGTCTTTTAAACCAAAAAGTTGAAATAGACGGACAAACTGTCCAAATGGTCAATAAACTACAATTTCTGGGGCAAGAACCCCTCCTCTCATGGTAGACAGGCTACCTAGTGCTTACCACTCCCACTGATAAGCTAGAAGGCTTTCTTCCATCACAGAAAGTCTTGTAAGGCTCAGAAGCTTACCAACAGTCCTGGATACAGCAATTCTTTATCTGGACTAGGCTAATTATTGGAAAGGTGGGAAACAAGTGCTAGTGTGGCTTTTAAACCAGAATGTTGAAAGAGATGGAAAAAAAACTGCCCAAATGGCCAATAGCTACAATTTCTGGGCCAGGGACCACTCCTCTTGTGGTAGATAGGCTACCTGATGCTTACCACTCCCACTGATAAGCTAGAAGGCGTCCCTCCAACACGGAAAGGCTTGTGGGGATAAGAAACTTACAAAGAGTCCTGGATACAGCAAATCTGTACCTGGACTAGACTAGTAACAGGAAAGGCAGGAAACAAGTGCAAACACAGACTTTTAAATCAGAAGGTTGAAAGAGATGGAAAAGCTGCCCAAACTGCCAATAAACTATAATTTCTGGGCCAGAAACCACTCCTCCTGTGGTAGATAGGTTACCTAGTGCTTACTACTCCCACTGATAAGCTAGAAGGCTTCTCTCCAACACAGAAGGGCTTGGGGAGGGGCTCAGAAGCTTACCAACAGTCCTGGATACAGCAAATCTGTACCTGGACTACACTAGTTATAGGAAAGGCAGGGACCAAACGCAAAATGGGCGTTTAACCAGAAAGTAGAAAGAGATGGAAAAACTGCCCAAATGGCCAATAAACTACAATTTCAGGGCAAAAATCCACTCTTCCCATGTTAGATAGGGTACCTAGTGTTTACCACTCCCACTGATAGGCTAGAAGGCTTCCCTCCAACACAGAAAGTCTTGGGGGGGCTCAGAAGTTTACCAACAGTCTTGGATACAGCAAGTCTGCATCTGGACTTGACTAGTTACAGAAAAGGCAGGAAACAAGCTTAGAATTTTTTTTTGTTACAGAAAAGCAGCTAAAACAACAGTAAATACAATTCAAATTGTAGTGCAGGCCAGCACACCCGAGTGTGTAGCAGGTATCGCAATCAAGTAAAGATTGTTTCTTCTACTCCTGTCCTCGAAGCCAACTCATTTACATTTAAGATCTTCAATCCTGGCCTCTGATTGCTGGAGACATTACTGCACATAGCGAATATCCAGCTCATGAGCGAAAACCATCATTTTGATTTCCTTAATCTTTGAATGCAATCTGGCAATCTAGTCTGACAAATACTATTTATTTTCCGTATATCACTAATTAAAGATCATGTTTAAAGTTTTCTTAGCACTTCTTGTTGTAATTATGCTCTCAACATATAAAGCTGGCTTTCTGTTTCTATAGTTTCATAGTATAGTACTAGGCTATCTGCCCTAGGGCATTTATAAGCCTAGCCAAAGTGTATGTGGCTTTCGCCACCCCATGTAAAGATACAAAAGTGTACAATTTAAATTAAATTTAGTTTACTGTGCCTCTATCTAGCAATGTCACAGAGATGACCCCCAGGGTAAATCTATGATCACCCATCCATTCGTCCAGATTTCTCTTGAAGAGAGTCAGTGAGGGGCTCTGCCTAACATGGACAGGTAACATGTTCCAGAGTGCGGGAAGCCTCTGGGTTATGAATCTGTCCCTCCAGCATGTCCTATTCATATTTCTGCTGAGGTTTAGATCTTTAGCTCTAGTGGCTCTGATGGATTTGGATTTTTTGAGGTGGAGTATGTCCATTAATTCTGGATTGGACATGGCCTTCTACGTAAGGCACAGATCGCCTCTGAGCAGGCGGTATGCTACTGAATAGAGCTGGAGCTTTTTCAGTCTGGCAGCATATGACATATGCCGGAGACCCTTGATCCTCTTGGTAAGGTACTTTTGGGGTCTATCCAGCTGCTGCAGGTGCCGGGTGAGGTACATACCAAATGGGGCATTGTACTCAATCATAGGCCTGATAAGGGAGGAATATAAGGGTACAATGACATCCTTTGATCTGGATGTGAATCCCTTCATGATAAGGTGGGCAAGGTAGAAGGTCTTTCTAACCACGTTGGCGACGTGGCTGTCAAATGAGAGGTCACTGTCAACTTGGGTCTCCAGGTCTCTGATTACTTTTTCCATACTTAATGGATTACCACCTATGTGGTAATTTGTGGGTACTTTGTTTTTTCCAAAGGGGATGACTATACATTTTTTGGCATTTAGTTTAAGGCCATGGCTCTGGCACCAGTCGTCTGTTTCTGTGAGGCCCTTCTGGAGGATGCATGTGTCAGCTGGTGTGTCGACTATGGCGCCTAGTTTGCAGTCGTCTGCAAACTTTGTCAGCCACAACTCCCCTATGTTTGCCTGCACGTCTGAGAAATAAATGCCGAACAAGAGGGGTCCCAAGACAGAGCCCTGTGGGACTCCACTTGTGACTGGCTTAGAGTTTGACATAGCTCCAGCTATTCTGACTTTGTGGGTTCTGTCCTTTAGCCAGTTTGCAACCCATCTTGTGACAAACGGGTTTACTTTTAAGCTGTTGAGCTTGTCTATGATGCCTGAGTGGGGTATTGTGTCGAAGGCTTTTGCCAGATCCAGGTAGGCTGTATGAACTGCTTTGCCTTCATCGATGGCTCTAGTGACTGTCATTTCTTCTTTATTTAGATCAGGTTGTGTTAAACTTGAGTTTGTATATACTGTTGTTGAGCAGCTGCCTGATAACTTCTTGACTGTGTGTTATCTGGTGGCACATTATGATGATGTCATAAAGGGGGCAAATATGTTGTAATTCAATACATTGAGGTAATAAATTGAAGGAATCCCACTATGCCAGGAACAGGTAGTGAAACTGTATTCTATGTTATGATAATGAAGCTCATTACCTGGTCTGTGTATAGCTTGCTTTTACCTGAGGAATCTGTGCAGCTGCTCAGCCTGGATAACATTATCTAGCATGGTAGCTCCACCTGTTTGTTAGATTCAGTATTGTCATCATTAACAGGGTCTGCCAGGGACAGGGTCTGCCATACATGTGGAGTTGCTTGGCTAGACATTGCCCAGTGCTGGAGCTCTACTGATAGGACAGCATAAACCATCATACTTGCATTCTCCCCATTCAAACTGAGGATAGGTTTGCGGGGTCACTAACCCCCCTAGAGAATTAAATCTACTCTTGGAAACAGGGCACTGTGAGCTATCCCTACATGAGTTAAGGAGATGGCTTTTACCACACTGAACAATATTTGTGAATAGTTTCAAGCTCTCTCTCTCTGACCCTTGAAACCTGTAGTACAGCTCCATCTGCATGTGAAACCCAATACTGTAGGCAGTTTGGCATCCCACCATGAACAACCTGTAGTACCTAGTCTACATGCAGATGAACCCTCCACCTTGCCAAGAAGCCCATTAAATTCAATGCATAATTTCCATTCATAGGTTCATAGGTTCATAGGTTCATAGGTGTGTACTAGGCTAATGGCCCTGGAGCCTTTACAAGCCTAGCCTATAAAAGTGCCCAGGCAGTCAATGTATTATACATAAAAACAAACTTCTCCACAAACTATCACAGAGGTGTTTCACATACCCCTAATTCTCTTCCTAAAAGTGATTATGCTTGGTAGAGAGCAATTTATTACAGTTTTATATCTGTGCTATTAACTGAAATTTTTGTAAGAGTTTTATCATGTTCCAATTTGCTTTTGTTATTTTTTTATATGAATAAAAATGCATTTAGTTATTTATAGATTTATTGTCTGCTTGCCTGCTTGAGTGACCGATGGACTGATGGACCTCTGATGAACCTTTTGCACATCCGCAAAATGAACAGCATCAAAACCATTAGATCCAAGGATTTAAATTTTGCTTGTGACATAAATGAGACATCTTGGCTAGACAGAAATATGTCAGAAGATCCCCAAACTCTGGAACAGGCTCCTCATCCATGTGAAGCAGAGTCCATCCCTAACTGTCTTTAAGCTTAACCTTGACCACTGGATGCGAAATTGAAATTCACTGAGGTCTGGCCCTCATGTCTGATAGACAGGGGCAGACAGAACAGCCAAACTAACATATCCACCTCACACAACCTTGAGAAACATCTTAACACACTCCTCCTAATAAATGCTCATGATATGTGGGGAAACAATTAGGGTGGAATGAATGGCTACCCTTATAAAGGCCCTGGTGGTCGTTTGCCTAGTATATAACTATGATTGGCTGCAGACTACAGAATACATGCCTACCTACTATAAGTTGTTTGCCCTCTGTATTACATCAATAGAATAAAGGACCATATGACTTAGAATTGGGAGGTGCATGCATAGCTGCTCAATATGCAGAAAATACAAACACAAGCTTATTAAACTTAATAAGTATAGTTCTTGTGGAGAAACTAAAGTAAAAACATACATATGTTAGAAGCAGAAAGTAACCTTTATGCAAAAACAGTTTAATTATTTTAAAAATAAAATTATAAAAAAACACCTCTATATATGGTCTTTAAGGAGTCATTTATTTATCTGCACTCTTCATATATATTCCATAGGTGACTATAGGTTTGAGGACATTCAAAGAGGCCATTTCATTTTGTCTGTTCCACCACATGGCGAGCTCAGAGACCAGGGAGCTTTTTTCTTACTACTTTGTTCTTTCCTAGATATTCGCATCCACAAAGACATACCTATATAAAACAAGTTCCTAATGAAAGGAAATGACAGGGCTTCGATTATGAAAAACATCAAATTTTTTTTAATCTTATTTAGAGGGGAAGGTGAAGAACCACTTTAGCACAGCTTTCATGTCAGCAACATCATTGATGGGGCAACTTGCTTACTTTTTTTCTCTTTACTATTTTTTTAGTCTTTTTCTGTTGTGTGGGAAAGAACTGATATTTCTGTGGGAAAAAGTAATAAGCTACAATATATATTTATTAAACTGAAACAAATATAAATTTATTTATTTAACCAGGAAAGTCCAACTTGGAACGAAGATAATTTTCAGAGACGGCCCGAGGAGAAACACTCCAGATGCATGTCCTTGTAACTGGCGAGGAAACAGGAGCACCCAAAGGAAATCCACACAAACACAGGGAGGACATAAAGACTCTGCACAGAAGACACCCTAGCATAGAATCGAACCTCTTGCTGTGAGGTAACAACACTACCGCTGCATCACTGTAAAGTAACTTTGCTTGGATGACCTTGGTAATCTTATCTATGTAAGCTATTGTAAAACTTGCATCTATCTAATTAGTACTTTGCTAACTTAAAATAGTTAGAGACACTAATTGATCGAGGTGTAGCGAAATATGCATGATTTAGCTATAGATTTGATTTATCTTGAATTATTTCTACCTGTGCAACTGACTATCAGTGGCAACTGGTGACTTCAAATCAAAGGGGGGCTGCAGAAAACAGCTGAATGGATGGGGCCAATGGGAAGGGGTACGGCCAACTAGAAAGGGGAGGAGTTATGCTCAAAACCACAAAAACTGGAACTTTAATTAAATACGCTGCCCTGGGTGCCAAACTGTCATTATGAGAGTCCAATCAAGACAAAATGAAGTGTAGAATCAAAAAAAAATTCAGTGCATTGGCTTCGTCTAGATGGAAACAAAATGGTTGTGAGGCATGAAAAAATAAATTAATTCTTAAATACATTACTGGAATGCCAGTCAAAATCAAGTATAAGAAAAACAAGCAGCACTCAACTCAAACCACTTCTCCTTGCACTGCAATTCTAATTATAATTTATATTCAGCTTAAAAGTACCAACTAACATGCTGAAAGTAGCAATCTCTGTGATACCCCCACTTGTAAAAATGTTTCTTATCTAAAAAGACCTGCTGCCTGACAACAACTATCTACTTGTTTCATGGGGAAAACATGATCAAAGTAAAAAATGAAACAAACAAGAAACAAGCTCAAGATACATTGCTTATAGGATTACTGCACAGGTTTTGGACCACACATGATAGATTGGCATTCTGTTTAGTTTATGGGTAAAGCCTGCAAAGATGACTGCAAGTCTCCAACAAAGGTAATGAGCTTCTTAAAATACTGTACTCCTGTCCTTTATTACAAATACTGTCATATGCATTTCAATACCCAAGGCTCATACGTTATCTAGTTATGTAAGTATTCTCTGCATGGCAACAACAAAAAGGCTTTCAATGTTGGTAATTCTTTAACAGTATGCTGATTAAAGCTTACTTACATCTTACAATCTCAGACAAGCTTACCTGGTGGTCATGAAAGCATTGCTACTTAAATACAGATGGGCACTTTCTGAATAATAAGAAGCATAAATCAGCAGTATGAAAATATGACAGAAAACCAGAACATTCTGCAAAATCAAGCAAGGACAGATGAAAAGCCACTGTAGTACTTGTGTCTACCTTGGATGGGGGGATACTCTGCACACTTACTCTGCATAACTGCTCCTTGCCTTGTTTGGACACATCCAGAGTCACTACATGGGGGAGTGGGGTGCAACGAGTATGTCACAATTTGAAATGTCTCTGGCTGACTGTGATGGCCCTGACACATTCGTCATACCTCTCAACCTCAGAGCAAGAAATCTGGACAAAGCCATACAGAGAAGTGGGACAAGGCCCCAAAATAAGGACAGTATTTAAATACTGCTCTTATAAACTTTCTAAAAGAATAGTAGGTCTTGCATTAGTATGAATTTTCTGAAGGGTATGAAATCTGAAACTCGAATGTCTATCATTATTTTCTAACTTCAGTCTTTAATGATTTACAGTAATTTGCCAGAAAACCACAATTTTATGAAACATGGACCAAAAATGTGATGCAAAAATATAAAATAGCCACACAATACAGCTGGGAGCCTGTCAAAGAAGGGACACTTTAATATTAGCACTGTTAACTTGAGCAGCTGACAAAATAAATGAATCTACATGCATTTCTGAAATAAAAGTAATCTATAACTGATTATTACAGTTATTTATTAATTGTAAACCCTCCATGTTTTCTTTCAAAATTGCCATTTTGCGGAAGGATTTTTAGAGGGAGAGCAACATTCTGAGCCAAAATCGGGGACAGTTGAGAGGTTTGGATATGCCTAATTCTATAAAGCAAATTATTTGCACTTACCTCTCAACCTGTTAATGCAGAAAATCTGGACAAAGCCAAATATATTGGGGGAACATACAAACGGTACTAAAAATTGCTCTTGTGTAAACTTAGTTGATAGAACAGGTCTTGCTTTAGCATGCATTTTTCTGAAGGTTATGAAGTCTGAAACTCAATGTCTGTCATTATTTAATGACTTAATTCCTAAACGATTTGATAGAAAACCACAAATTTTATGAGGAACAAACCAAAAATAATAAGTGAAAATCTATTCATTCTGTGAAAATCTGGACAGCTGAGAGGTATAGTTCAGCAAGGGTTGAGTCTGAGTTTGAGTTTGCTGCCCTTCCCCCTCACAAAATCATGGTCGAATGGAGCCTCCCCCTGCACCCATTCCATTGTCCCATTACTTGGTTATTTCGCCCCATTCATCATAAACACTGTAATGTGAATACTGCTTTACTTCTACGATGATTTGGATTTCATTTGAAAGTTTTATTTTGCATTTTACAGCACAAACACTAAGACATCTGCTAAACAAAGCAATGCAGTCTCACAATGAAACTAGATTTAGCATTAAAACTTCTCTGCCCTTGAAACTCACATTCATTGAAACAGCATTGAAATCCACATTCAAACAAAATACATTTGGCTAATATAAAGATTAACTTTGGGCTGTTTTCAAATGATAGGCCCCTTGCACACAAAACATACGTGTGTTGTGTGATACACCTTCCTGACTGTATTAAATTATATTCCATGTATAATACAGTACAGTTGTTAGAGGGGGTTTTAAATTTATTGTTTGAACATTTTTTCCAGTAAACAATGAAACAAAATGCATGCACCAATAATGACAAAACTGCCCAGTTGAGAACATTTCCATCATAAAAGTCTACTCAAACTTCTACAGTCCACCAGTATCAGTAAATATGCACAATCTCTGCAGAAGTAAAAGTCATCTAAATAATTCCACATTAAAGAGATCTGTAACTAATTTAGATGTTGCTGTTAGCAAACAACTTTATATTTCATTGTTTCATCTACAAATAAAGTGCCTGTTGCCCTTGAGGAATAAATTGCCTATGTTACATTAAAAGAATGACAAGCTACTAATATTGCAATAGGGAATGGATGGCAAACTGATAACAGGTTCATAGTTACTAGGTATCTTTGCCAAAGACTGGATATTCTTAGTACCACAGCATCCATCCCCTGTGGGAGTAGAACCCAAAGCCTTCTCCATCAAAAGCAAGTACACTACCTGTTGTGCTATTAACAATGCAAGCCAACTCAGCATAAGCAGTACTAAACTTCTCTTCCCCTGCAGCTCTCATCTCCTTGTAAAATCTACTCAACATTCAACTGTATCTCTCAACTTCATAGCAGAAGAAATCTGGAAAAAGCCAACATTTATTTGGGGGGACAAAAGCCCAAAAACCAGGGACACATTTTAAACATTGCTTGTATAATCTTGGAAAGTTGCTAGAATAAAATGCTGTATTCCTACCATCCATTTCACTGCCAAGTCTTGACCCCCAGTACTCTGTGCAAAACAGTCAGAGCAACATACCACTATGCCAACTCATCAGCTGTTTATCAAAGACAGGAAGACTGAAACTTAAATGGCTACCATTTAGTGAATTCGGTTTTCACCATAGCTGTCAACCTCTTAGCAGAAAACACCTGTACAAAGCCAGTAATGGGGGAATACAACTCTCAAACATATTCAGCGAATTCAGTTCTCCCCATAGCTCTCAACCTTAGCGCAAAAAACTTGGACTAAGCTAATAATGGGGAAATACAGTCCCAAAAATAGGGACAAATTTCAAATATTCATCTTATAAACTTAGAAAATTGCTAGAATAAAAGGTTTTATGTTATTATGTACTTTCTGAAGAATATGAAGTTTGAAATTCAAATGCCTGTCAATTTTATTTGATAACCAGGAAAGTCTGACTTGGAACAAAAGCCAATTTTCAGCAGAGGCCCAGGGAGAAATACTGCAGACACATGTTTTTGAAACATGAGAGGACACCAGAACAAACCCTCATAGGGAGGACATGCAAACTCCACACAGAAGGCACCTCAGCCAAGAATCAAGCCAGAGAACCTCTAGCTATGAGGCAACAATGCTTCCACTGCACCACTACACCATCAACTATTTAAGGAATTAAAAATTCAGAAACCACAGATTTTATGAGGAATAGAACAGAACAAAATATGAGGCAAAAATCTGCAAAAGTTTCACAAATGGTGGCAGGTAGGGAATTCTTGTTACTTGCACCCAAGATACAGGGCTCAAGCCTGAGGTATTCTCTAACCAGCAGGTATCCTAAGTTCTCTAGCCACCAGTATAAATCATTTGGGGCATTACACACACGCAGAGTCTATCTACACTTTGTCATTGGGATTTGCTGAACAGATATTGCTAAATTTAAAAACGCCAACAATCACATGCAGCACCCATTTGACTATTCAGTCTTTCATGGAGAAAGGAGTGCCATGCTGTGATACAAAGGGAAGTACTAATGCAACTCAGAGTTAGAAAACAATAGCAGTTCATATAGAGGTACACCCTCCCCACACACACAAAAGGCACAAGAGAGCCAGAGTCTTTGCAAAATAAATATACTTTAATTTTTAAGCTGCTTTCGAGACAAGCTTTGTTGTGTACATTTATGTCCTGCAATTTCTGAGTTGGCAAGTGATATATCAGACACCTTCCATAGCAGGAAATGTAACTTATAAGATGCTTCAGATACATGCACAATGTACACACACACACACACACACACACACACACACACACACACACACACACACACACACACACACACACACCTTCCTTCTAAATGTTCCTCTCTACAGAGTATGAGTAAACTGCACCTGCAGTAATGAACTTCTTGGCTGTCTCCGTTCACGCTGGAATACACACACAATCCACAGCTTCCAATGAGTAAACTGCACCTCACCTGCAATAGTAAAATCCACAGCAGAGAGTAAACTGCACTAATAAAATCTACATCAACAGCAGAGTATCAACTGTCTCTGTTCATGCCTGAATACTCACTTCCAGTTTACCAGCCCTTGTTTGTTCCTTCTTGTTTGAATGTTCCAAGACTTCTGACCTTGCAGTCTGATCCCCTTTCAGTTAGCACCGCATAGACTTATTGGGCATTGGCAGTCTGTTGCCTTCTTCCTGAATCCGGACTGGTAAGGCAGCAGTCCAGATTCACTTTCTATGTGCAGGTTAGGAGGATTTGTAGGACTGTACCATTGTGGTACACAGCTGGGGGGCTGCAGTCCTGCAGTCCGATATCACGAGCCGCCACTGCTGACTATTGTTTTTTGCTCCTTATGCATTATTTACTTCTAGGTATTTAATGTGCATCATCACTGCCTTGATATCCTTCTTGTTTAAGTAAAGTTTTCATTTATTCACATTTTCAGATCTTGTGGCTAGATATTTATTTATATATTTATTATCCAAGAACAGGCTATTATCTAGAATTGTTGGTTGATAAGATGTGGCATCCATCTTCAAGATTATTGGATATTATTTTCATAATTTATATTTGCTTTTAAGAGTTGTACAGTAACTGTTAGGTCTTTAGCTCAACAATTCTAGAGAAGTGGAGTGGCAGTACTATCTTGCCAGGACAAAAAAAATGCGGGGATTTGGTGAATACTGCCTCCTACCCTTGGAGCTGTGTGCATGTGTGTGTGTGTGTGGGGGGGGGGGGCATAACTCCCAGCTGGTTGGTAATGGTAACCTCCTCCAGTGCCTGCTTCTTCCTCTATACTGGTGGCATTAGTATGACTCAAATCACTACTTTGATCCATCACAACAGAATTGTAATAAAATATTTCTTCCTTTAATATTTTGCATTTCTCTCTGTTTACCTGATATCCCTGTTTCATAAGCTTGTACAGGGCCATCTGCAAGATATTCAAGTAGCTATATGCTCTTCCTGTTACCCAGATGTCATCATGGTAACAACAAATGAATAAAATCCCCTTTTACACTTATTCTGTCACTTCATGCCCTATATGTCTTATAGCACGTACCAGTGCAACAATGAGACATCTGTAGACCTTCTTTATCATTTACCCCTATTTCCTCTGCTGCTGGTATTTTGCACCTATAATTTAACATTTTACAGTACCTGCCCCTCTCCCCCACTACTGAACTGAAAGTGATGTCATGAGCTGGCAAATCAATAATTGCTACATCTGTTGCTGGCTTTTACCAGCTGAGGTGAAAAACAATGTTTACTCCTCAGGTCTGCATAGACTTCATATAATATTTATTGTCTGTTGTACTGTTGTACTATTTGAACAAGGAGTGGAGAGGAAATACAATGAGATTAATGCGATTGTTCTGCAGTGCTGAAACTTTTGGTTTGGAAGTGGAGATGTGCTTCTACAAAAGGCTGCCCTACCAAGGCTATCCTAGAAATTGACACATTGGATTTAGGTTACTATTTTGGTATGAATGTTGACTGAACTCTCAGAGCAAGAAAAAGATATGTTGGAAGAATTATTGCTATACTCCTCAGTTTACTGAACAATAAGCAGAAGAGACATTGATTTTTTGAAGAATTTTGTCAGTTTTTGATCCATGACCTGTGGTTTTAATATTATAGCATTCCTTTATCAACAATACTTAAACTCAGTACAATTATAACAGGTACAAAACCAGCAATTGCCTTTATTTCATTGTATTCAAGACCTCACATATAATTTTATTAAGCTTCTATTTTATAGAGAGTCTCCCTTTAAATAATGATCCATAGAGTTTTCTGAATTTGTGTGTTAAGTACAGTCTTCTAAGTCTCAATAAGCTTTTTATTTTTCCTGAGGATGATTTCCACCTGTTCTGTGATGGTCATAGAACAAAGAGCAGACCAGTCAATGTTTTCAAGGATATAAAAAAGATAATCCTCAACACATTCTAAAAAAGGCCATCTTGGAAATGATAGAAGGATGGTTCTCCACACTTTTAATGACCATTTGCAGAAATTGAATGAAGCTATAGAAGTATCATGCAACAATTTCATCTTGCTCACATTAGCCTGGTTCTGTGGTACATAGGAGTAGAACTATGACTGTGCTCCAAATGACCAACTTTGATTCATAGCTCAGGAGCTGGAAGAGCTGTGTGTGTGTGTGTGTGTGTGTGTGTGTGTGGGGGGGGGGATCAGGAGAAGCAAGGCATTTTGCTGATGCACCCCAACCAGGGGAAAGGATTTAGTTGTTCCCTTGGCATTAGCAATGGTGTTTCAGGGGGAGATGGACATTGGTCCCCAACAAGAATGGCCTGGGTTGTGAGAGGGATGTGGGCATGGCTATTCAAGCTGGGATGCCTGTATCTATGGCAGGGCACATGTGGGAGTATGTATGGTTCTGTGTGTGTGTGGGGGGAGAGGAGCACACTGGTATCTCCCATGGTGATGTAGGTGCCTATGGCACCAGCAAGTAGATGTGGTTAGGGACATATAAACATCCCCTCATTTATAATTTTGAAATCCATCGCCATCTCATCACACACTGGTCTGACCTGTTAAGTGAATGAAGAGAATGTGGTGGTTCTTGTCCCAGAAGAGACTGAATAGATACTGGATCTCTTACCAGAGTGGAGAAAGAAATGGACAGCTGTGATAGCAGATTGATGGTTGGTAAGCATGGGATAGAAAAGGCACGTAGGAAAAAAGTTGTTACTCATTCAGTCTGATTGTTGAGTCATCAGTCATTCAGTGGTGCTAATGCAGTTACCATTTTCTGAAGGATGTGATTAAACTGACTGAGCATAATTTCACATATTTAGCAAGAAATCAGAAACAGCTGGCACTGAGAATGTCTATCTTCAAATCAAGTCAGCTTGAGTGTCTACAACAAATGTGCTCTGTGCTCATAATAAATGCATGTGTGTTGTGATACTCCCAACTGGCAGACTGCACACAGAAGGTATTGGAATTTCTGGTCCGCTAAATGTGATCATTGAGGTTAATGAACTGTATAGCACCTTAGAGACCAAAATTAGAATGCTACCACCTCTTCTGGTAGCAGCTGTAAACCTCCGAGTCCAGAACAAGAAATATTTAATGACATGCATACTGCAACAGCAAGGCCAGGCATTTTATTTTTACTGTCTCCAAGATTTGTCCAATGGTTCCTCCTTTATGCACTTATTCCACCTTTGTGGTCAGACCCACTTCTATGGGGCAGAGTGAGAGCCCTACAGCCATTTGTCTTCTAAACAGAAAGCATAACAAATACATGTGCCCACCTGGGAGGTGATAGTCAGGTCCTAGGGAGTGGGAGAATCTCATGAGTATGTGGATCTGCTAAACTTTGGCCCTGCCAGCAGACTGCAATCTCCAGAATTACTCCCGTTCTAGAATAACATTCATGCTAACAAATATGTCATCCCTCTTCTATTAAGTGGATTGCTGATGAGCAGTGTGGACTCAGCAAGCTAACTGTCATGGGTGGTATATTTACATTCCTATAGGAATCATCAATGTAGTAAACCAAACCATCCCATGACCCCTAGGATGAGTGAACTGACCATGGCAACTCATTTCCATCTTTCACTGCCAGGCCTCTCAAGTGTCCATATGGTGATAATTGAATACAGGTCATCTTTGAGATCAAACACATTTTTGAATTATTGAGTTTGCATGTATCATGTTCAGCAACCAAAGCAGTGATGATCATATTTTTAATCACAAAGCATTTGATATTCAAAAAGGACAATTAATAAGTCTATGGCATAACTATAAAGAGTGAATTTTACAGGAATGTGTACAGTTGTAATTTAGTGTGTTTATTAAATAAATAAACTGATAAGGTATGGACCCTTTTTCCAGCCATGACATGAAACACAAGGATAAGGGTATAAATACAATGCATAATTTGACCTAATGGAGCGAACTATTCATGGTCGATTAAAATGAGGACTAGGAGTTACAACTAAATAGCCTCAGGCCATAGTCGGAACAGGGCAGTATATCATACGGTCATTCATATAGGAAATAGTACTTGAAGATACACTGCTTAAATCGAAATGAGTGACAATAACATAGTAAGTACCTAGTCTCTCTCGCTCTCTGTCATGTTCTAGGGAAAAAACTAAAGTAGCAGGCATGACATAACATAAGTCATTTCCCGACAGCAGTTCAAATGTGACATTATTCACTAAGAGCACAGGACATCCTGCTAATGATCGTAAGTACACAGCACTCATCTATGAAAATATAGTCCCCCAATGAGTAAGCTAAGTGCTGAGGTATACACAGCTTTGAAATGACAAATCATGCCAAAAGGGTTTCCAGTAGTGGGCGAAGACTGCTCAGGATAGTCATAGGTGGATACTTGTGGCCCTTTGGGGTGAAATTGAATATTACTTGTCTATCATGGTCACTGGAAAACCGATATATGGGGAGGTTGCTGTGCAAGGCAGTGTGTCTAACATTACCAAAGGATAAAAAGCTATTTTATCTGGTTCTTACATATGATTAATTTTATTTCATTTGACATTTGCTAGCCAGGTATAGAGTCTGGCCTGTTGACCATTTTTATTCATGACCTGTAATAATGTCACTTATTTTACATAGTAATATTACACATACATTATCTAAACAAAGGGACAATTAAATCTAGTGGGCATACCTGGTCAACAAATAGATAAATAAAAATCTCACCTACACACCACATAAATGGAATATTTAATGTGGCTAGGTAGGGAATGGGGAATTTCAAAGCAACAGACAGCACATAAAGCATCTAATGGTAGCTCAACTCTACTGCAGTTCTGAGCACAGGTTATAGCTTCACATTTACTGAATAGCAAATTGCTGCAGTTTCAGATGATTCCCCTAAATTTTCACTCAGCCCCCCATGTCAGTCTGTCACACTATGATTTCTCTTGCCAGACAGCAAAAAACAGTGCTTAACCAGCTACAGCTAATACTAGATAACATTATTTGGCTATCAACTCCTTGCCCATTGAAAGAACTACTAACAGCTCCCATGACAGATTGTATCATAAATATTTTCCCATTTCAGAAACACTGCTGATAATGAGCACCTTTCTAGACTCAGAGAACTGTCTAAGAACAGCTCACTGTTTATTAGATATTTATTGATTTCATTCAGGGCAGTCATATTGATAGAAATAGCCTGATTTCATTTCAGTCACTGAAACTCGAATGAGATGTACAGTAATTGTCAAAGATCAGTTGCTATATCTGTGTGTTTCAGATGTGATTATCCTGGAAAGGCTGTTGGTCCAGATGACATACCTGTGGAAACATGGAGGTGTTTAGGAGAAATGACAGTAGGGTTTTTAACCAGATTGTTTAATGAAATCTTGGAAAGTGAGAAGATGCCCGAGGAGTGGAGAAAAAGTGTATTGGTACAGATTTTTAAGAATAAGGGTGATGTGCAAAGCTGTAGTAACTACAGAGGGATAAAACCGATCAGCCACAGAATGAAGTAATAGGAAAGAGTAGTGGAAGCTAGGTTCAGAAGGTATGTGATGATTAGTGATCAGCAGTATGGTTTTATGCCAGGAAAGAGCACTACAGATGTGATGTTTGCTCTGAGGGTGTTGACGGAGAAGTATAGAGAAGGTCAGAAGGAGTTGCATTGTGTCTTTGTGGACTTAGAGAAAGCATATGACAGGGTGCCTAGAGAGGAGTTGTGGTATTGTATGAGGAAGTCAGGAGTGGCAGAGAAGTATGTAAGAGTGGTAAGGGATATGTACGAGGGTAGTGTGACAGTGGTGGGGTCTGCAGTAGAATTGATAGATGCATTCAAGGTGGAGGTGGGATTACATCAAGGATCAGCTCTGAGTCCTTTCTTATTTGCACTGGTGATGGACAGGTTGACAGATGAGATCAGACAGAAGTCCCCATGGACTATGATGTTTGAGGATGACATTGTGATTTGTGGTGAGAGTAGGGAACAGGTTGAGGAGACCCTGGAGAGGTGGAGATATGCTCAGAGTATAAGGAGATGAGGTGCATGGCAAAGAGAGAGGTGGCGAAGGCTAAGGATAAGGCATATGAAGAGTTGTATGAAAGGTTGGACACTAAGGAGGGAGAAAAGGACCTGTACCAATTGGCTAGACAGAGGGACCGAGCTAGGAAAGATGTGCAGCAGGTAAAGGTGATAAAGGATAATGAGGGACACATACTCACAAGCGAGGAGAGTGTGTTGACGAGATGGAAGTAGTACTTTGAGGGGGTGATGAATGAAGAGAATGAGAGGGAGAGAAGGTTGGATGATGTAGGGATAGTGAATCATAAAGTACAATGGATTAGCAAGGAGGAAGTAAGGATAGCTATGAAGAGAATGAAGAATGGAAAGGCTGTTGGCCCAGATGACATACCTGTGGAAGCATGGAGGTGTTTAGGTGAAATGGCAGTGGAGTTCTTAACCAGATTGTTTAATGAAATCTTAGAAAGTGAGAGGATGCCTGAGGAATGGAGAAAAAGTGTTTAGGTAATGATTTTTAAGAATAAGGGTGATGTGCAGAGCTGTAGTAACTACAGAGGGATTAAATTGATCAGTCACAGCATGAAGTTATGGGAAAGAGTAGTGGAAGCAAGGTTAAGAAGGGACGTCATGATTAGTGATCAGCAGTATGGTTTCATGCCGGGAAAGAGCACTACAGATGTGATCTTTGCTCTGAGAGTGTTGATGGAGAAGTACAGAGAATGTCAGAAGGAGTTGCATTGTGTTTTTGCAGATTTAGAGAAAGCATATGACAGGGTGTCTAGTGAGGAGTTGTGGTACTGTATGAGGAAGTCAAGAATGTCAGAAAAGTATGTAAGAGTGGTACAGGATATGTACGAGGGTAGTGTGACAGTGGTGAGGTCTGCGGTGGGAGTGATGGATGCGTTTAAGGTGGAGGTGGGGTTACATCAAGGATCACCTCTGAGCCCTTTCTTATTTGCAATGGTGATGGACAGGTTTACAGACGAGATCAGACAGGAGTCCCCGTGGACTATGATGTTTGCAGATGACATTGTGATCTGTAGTGAGAGTAGGGAACAAGTGGAGAAGACCCTGGAGAGATGGAGATATGCTCTAGAGAGAAGAGGAATGAAGGTCAGCAGGACTAAGACAAAATATATCTGCGTGAATGAGAGGGAGGATAGAGGAATGGTGAGGATGCAAGGAGTAGAGGTGGCAAAGGTGGATGAGTTTAAATACTTGGGGTCATTAGTTCAGAGTAACAGTGAGTGTGGAACAGAGGTGAAGAAGAGAGTACAGGCAGGATGGAGTGGGTGGAGAAGGGTGTCAGGAGTGATTTGTGACAAACGAGTATCTGTAAGAGTGAAAGGGAAGGTCTACAAGAGGGTATTGAGACCAGCTATGTTATATGGGTTGGAGACAGTGGCACTGACAAAAAGGCAGGAGTTTGAGCTGGATGTGGCAGAATTAAAGATGTTAAGATTTGCAATGGGTGTGACGAGGGTAGACAGGATTAGGAATAAGTATATTAGAGGGTCAGCCCAGGTTGGAAGGTTTGGAGACAAAGCCTGAGAGGCACGATTACATTGGTTTGGACATGTGCTGAGGAGGGATGCTGAGTATATTGGGAAAAAGATGCTAAGGATGAAGCTACCAGGTAACAGGAAAAGAGGAAGGCCTAAGATAAGGTTTATGGATGTGGTGAGAGAGGACATGCAGGTGGTTGGTGTGACAGAGCAAGATGCAGAGGACAGGAAGAAATGGAAGCAGGTGATCTGCTGTGACGACCCCTAATGGGAACAGCCGAAAGAAGATGATGATATTTTTCCCTTAACAGATTTGTTTGTTTTTCAATTGAATTGTTCAGGTTATAGGTCACATTAAAGGTGGGAAAAGTTTTGAAATGATTTATTGTGGTCTCATTTGCATATCACAAAAACCTGGCATTTTAACAGGGGTGTGTAAACTTTTTATAACCACTGTATGTGTTTTAAGTGACTGCTTTAATATCTATAATATATTTGAATACATGTTTTTAAGGTTTCAGAAATACTGATCTTCATGATTTTAAGAAAGTGTTCTTTAAGCATTATGTTGTTTCTTCATTGATTGTGATTTCATGTTTTAATGTTATTACAAAATGATAGAGCTTATTAGATGGTGAGATGATGATTTTAATATACTCAGTTTCCTTTAATAAGATTAATTTAATAGTAATTGGCTATAGGCTGTGACTGGATGTGATGTACTTTAAAAAGGAAAGTTATTTGCTGGGATATTTATGTCTGATAAGTGCGAAAGTGCTCATACATTTTATTTTTATTGCTTTTCTGAATAAACGTTTTTGTTTTTATGCCATGCTGATCCTCTGCCTGTTTGAATTTGCTGGTAGATTACCAAACATGCTGATGACTGAAAAATGTGTATCAGAACTAGTTCAGTAAAATATATTTTAAATTCAGTAAAATATATTTTAAGTTCTCCAAGATGGTTTACAAAAATACAGACCTGGCACAGTATTAATAACACCACCTTTAATGTCACTAAATGTTGCATCATAAGGCTAAGCAAAAAATCACAAACTACGATTACACAATAAATGGTCATATCATAAATACTTGAACCATCATTAAAGATCAAGGAACAGTGATAGATAAATTAAACTTTGACCAATGTAAACACTAAACCTAAGAAAGCACATTTTGTAGCCCATGCAATTCAAAAGGTCATAGCTGGTCACTCAGCACAGATCATTGTATAACTTTCCACATCACTATTCTAATCCATTATTGAATGCTATACCTGCATTTTATAACCTTGAAAAGGTACATTGACAGATATGGAAAATTTCCAACTATTCAAAAAGGCTTTAAAAACTGCTAGTATATTCTGTTTCTTATAAGTGGCATCTTCCTACTCTATAAAGCAACATCTAATTCAGATCCACCTGAATGTGTATGCTTTAAATACACAGGGTGGGGAGGTAATACGAAACTGGGAAACCTAATGTTTAAAATAAATATTAATGTCTTCCAAGATTATGAAATAAGTTACCACTTCCTATCAGGTAGGGAAAGTCAGTCATTAACTTCTTTCAAAAATAATATAGCTATATCTTGTATCTTTGCATCTGTCTAACCATCTATTTAGCTATCTAGCATTTATCTCTGTATCTGTCTATCTATCTATCTATCTATCTATCTATCTATCTATCTATCTATCTATTTATCTCTCTTTCTATCTGTCTACCTATCTATGGGAAATAGAATGTATCAACATTGTGTCACGGGGTGATGGCAATCATGCTTCCTGAAGGAAATTAGGGTTTAAATTTGACAAAGAAATCTATGAACATATGAAATACTCTATACATTGAAAAGCAAATAAATATATCAGGCACTTATTACTTAACTAAGTGTATATGTATATATATATATATATATATATATATATATTTAATTTTGGTAATATCGTCAGTGTTCATATTTTGTAATGGATGAATTTCGGCAGATCAGCCATTATAAAATTCAGGATTTTTCACCTTCCTATGCAGATGTGGGACCTTGGCATTAGTATATTCGATTTCTGAAGCTCCCCTCCCTTAAGTAAAACTTGTTTTTTTTCCTTTGGTGATTACAAATGTAACCTGTTGGAACAATCTCATCCATGTTTATTCATTATATAGTCAAATATATTCATATATATTTGTACACACACACACACACACACACACACATATATATATATATATATATATATATATATATATATATATATATATATATATGGGTCTGCTTCATACGACTGAAATTTCATTTGACTGAAATTCATTTTACCGAGACCATAATACCGAAATTTCAAAATACTGAAAACTCACTTGACTGAAACTCATAATACTGAAACCTTATAATGCTAAATTTCAACATAGTAGTGGAAGCATGTAGACCACTGTAAGGTAATTAAAAGGTATATGCCTTTTTCCCCACTGTAGTGTGATCTTGGAGTTAGTATATATAGTTGGGGGGGTTAGGGGTGTGAGTGGGTAGCCCCCCACTTAGTTTGGTTTTATATCATCCTTTTTCTCTTAAGAGGGTATGTAAGTAGTTTTTAAGTTCTGGAAAGAGTTAGTCATTGGTGTTGTAAGTGTACATGTCTTTAGTTTACAATTTAGTATGTTGAAATTTAGCACTGTACAGTTTCAGTATTATGAGTTTCAGTCAAGTGAGTTTTCAGTATTTTGAAATTTTGGTATTATGGTCTCAGTCAAATGAATCTCAGTCAAATGAAATTTCAGTCATATGAAGTTATTAAGTAGACATATATATATATATATATATATATATATATATATATATATATATATATATATATATCAGGCACATCAGTTATTTGTATGGGAAGTGAAATAAATATGAAAATTATTTTTATGTTACTTAAGTTTACAGCAAAATGTTCCAGATAGTTTAAGAGCAGAGGTCCATTACAGAAAGAGCAGACCTGAAAACATATTTAAATTCAAGTTAAAGAAGACATAACTATTTTGAAAGGTCATAGCATTAATAGTTGCTTTCTGCATTTGCATTGGTATTGGGAGTTCTGACTAGAAATACAGCTGAGTTATTAATACAAAGAAATGTCACACTTCAGATGTGAACAAGTTCCTGTATGTATTATTAAGACAGGGTATACCAATAATATTCTGACATGAAGAACTATTTACAAAATATTACCTCAGTGGTGCCTAAAGTCAAAAGTATTTTGTCAAAGGAGTTGACAGATTAAAGGATATGTAAATAGATTCCTAGCTATCATTACAAGTATTAACATAATGATCTACCCAACTTTCTGCTATGCAACACCATAGACTGCATGTATGATAAATAGATAATAAACAACAGAAACAGTGAGTGAGGTTAGTGCCTGAATATAAATGTTTTCTAAGTCTTTCACTATGTATGAGCTTGCAAAATAATGGTTTATGGAAATTCTACTTTTACACTGACAATATCTATCTTTCCTCATCTGATTCTAAATAAAAATGCATGATTTGCCTAAGGATTTCATACAGTATAAAGTTTATATATTAGCAGCATAAGCCTAAAATTGGCAGTGTAAAAGTTACACTCTGTAGAGTAAAACTGTAATTATTACCACAATTCATGGTATCTTCAAACAGATTCACCATAAACATAAAAGTCTTGCATGTGTTATAAAAGGTATGTGTGCTGCTATGGTTCACTTTAAATGTATTTGGGTTACTTAAATATTACACACTGTACAAAATACAGAGTGAAAAGCAAAAATGTATATTTTGAGCAGTCTGTGAAAAGCATAGTAAATTGTTCATGAATTTTGACTGAACAATACCCTTAAAGGATCAAGGTGCAGGAATTTTAAAATTCCACTTTATATAGAATAAACTTGGTATCCCAGGTGAACTGTTTTCTTTAATCTTGTTTGCCTTTCTAAAGTAAGTATAACCTTTGCTAGTTGACATTTAAAAAGAACTAACCCAAAGGATTGAAGTATTATGAGAGTACAATAATAGCAAAGCAACAGAACTGAAGTCCAACCAGAAAAAAACTTTGTATTTGCACTAACTCCATATATGGTTTAGGAAGGTAAGAAGAAATCACCTGGTACAAATCATACTCATAAAACTAATTATTCGGTTTATAAGTATACTCCTTTCAGTGCTTCAAACCAATGAAAATTATACTTTGGTCACAGACTGCTTCAGTGGGGCCTGGTTGTCCATATCTGATTGTATGAGTCTGGAAATCTGCATTTGTTTAGGGGTGCATTTGTTCAGACTCATTTAACTTTGCATGACTGCTTTTATCATACAATTACTTTCAACAATTTCAGTAATGTTCAGCATATAACTGAAGTATAAACTGTGCACATTATAATGATATTTATAACGTTAATTCTTCCTAGATTATTTGTTGATAGTCACCTTTAACTCTGTTTTTAACTCTCTTTCTTAACTTTGCCCTCAAGCTGTTCTTATTGCTTTAATCATATTTCTATTGGTTTGTGGTTTATGACTGAATCAGAATTTAGTCCACAGCTTATAGACCGCTAACCTTACTTTGATCTGATTTGTTACTAACATAAGACAGAAAATATCAAAAAAATCATTAACAGAATTCAGTTCAGAAATGAACATTTCTTGTGTAAGGTCTATCAAGTGTGCATGTCGTACATTGACTACTGTGATTATGCTTTGAATTCAGGAAAAAAAACAATGTTCATAAGCACTGTTGGATGTAAGAAAGGTGCTAAACAACGTTATGTTAAGCACCTTCCAGAGCTCTTAAGCTCTAGTCTCATGCTAAAGCATTAGTGCTTGCGCCGGTGTGTAAACACACACACACACACACACACACACACACACACACACACACACACACACACACACACACACACACACACACACACACACACACACACACACACACACACACACACACACACACACAAGTGTGCTAAAGTTAAGAGAAGTATCTATGAGCTTTTAAAAAAACGCTCATTCATCAGAGGGGCACTTAGCTTCTGGCCACTTTGTAATAAATCATTTTTTTCTGTAAGTATTAGTACATTGGATCAGCTAAAGATCTATGAAGTACAAAGAAATATGATCACATCTCATTGATGATAATTTAATTGATACATGTTCTTGACATGGATGTGAAGATTCATCTCTTGGGCTTCACTTCACTCTGCTTTCAGGATGAATTTCTTGATATCCACGTCTCACACATACAACAATTTGTTTATGATTATAGATCTGATCATAATCCCTAATATATGGAGATCTCTCATGTTTTGGTGTTTTGTGCACTAGTCATTCCTCAGTTGTACTCCTTATAAAATCAGTTCCTCCTGCTCTCACATTATCTCTTAAATATTTACATTTTTTTCTTACCTAAAGGGAATACTACATAACTCATGTGTTTTTCCACAACCATAACCACTCTCTTCACCTACTGCCTGATTCTTGCCAATACCACTAAATCATCTGCATAACCTAATACCAGTGAATTCTGAATTTGCCCTTTATATAAAACATCAACTTCTTAAACTTCCTTCTTTAATGTTTACTATTTCTATGTTTCATGGTTTTCAAAGCTGTTAAACACTCTGTGATAAATCATTTTTTTTGGTAAGTAGTAGTACACTGGCTGAGCTAAAGTGCTGTGAAGTACAAAGAACTATGGCTATATCGCATTGATCATAATTTGGTTGTTTCATATTCTTGACATGGACATCAAGATTCATCTCTCAAGCCTCACTTCACTCTATTTTCAAGAGGAATTTCTTGACATCCATATTTCAAAAATATAACAAATTGTCTATGATCATAGGCCTGATTTTAACTGCCTGTTTAAGGAGACTTTCTCCCCTGTTTTAAAATGTTGCCAACAGTTGCCACTCATGCCAGCAGTTAACACTTCTCATTCTTACTAAAGTCTGGGCAGAACAACTATTACCATCTTGAAAGCAAATCAGTTTGTGTGTATCATTTCTAACATCATAAATGACCCCCCCTGAATTATGCCTAACTCTGCAGTGATTTTTTTTTTTTAGTCAAATCATTGCACTATATTTTAATTAAAAATAGGATTCAGTTTTGAGTAGCTCAAAAAAATAACATATTTGCCTTTGGTGCTGAAACAACAGAAGGATATAAATTCAAATACATATTTATCTATAGACAGATGTTTCTTTTACTGCCAATAGATTGAAAAAATTATGTTGAAACATGTTTCTGCAATCAGAAAAACATTTCTTTGCAGTGGGGAAAGCAGCCCTTCACCCCCACCTTACAAATACCTACTCCAAGGTTGCACAGCAATGGAGAAAGGGGAAAACTCCATTGCCACTGAAATGTGTTTCTGCAAAATGTTTTTATCTATGGTCAGTAAAAGAAATGTCTGTAGCTACAGTAGCTTATAACCATGGAAATTCTATTCATACATCAGATGCCCTCACAACATGGGTGCTTGTCTGAGTGCTATATTCCTGAGTGTGCCTAAGTAGGTGGTAGCTCAGGTACATACAAGAAGCACTTACTGAAAAAAGTAGGGATGCTTTATGAAAATATCATATTTACATTTTAGCTATTTTTTCAAAATAATCTTATATATCAACATTCAAAACAAAAGAAATGCTACTGTTAAAAAATGTGTCCCTTCAACCTTCACAACTTTTTTTCCAAATCTAAAACTAAATTTTTGCCTCTGTGCAATATGCATAAAAAAACTTACCTGTTTTATCTGCTTCTTTTACTAAAGTTTCATCATATTCTCATACAAAATCATGTTTACTTGCTCTTCTGTATTCCCTGTTTTTCCATAAACTCTCAGTTCCCTTCCAAACGTCTCACTCTTAAACATTTTTAAAATTTTCAGTGGTTATTTCTTCCCCACATATATGGCATACAGGAGGATTTAGAAAAATCCTAATATTCGCATTAACGGTTGGGGTAAAAAGGTCCTTTTCCATGACATACTATCATTGCCTTCAGGGCACATTAGATAACATGAGGAAAGAGCTCAATATCTGTAAATTTGCACATCTCCGAATCACCATAAACTACTGCAAGTGTTAATCAACACTTTCCTATGGTAGTTAACATTGGCACCTAATGCACTGTGCTAGCATAGGCACAGGCACACACCTACACACATCCACCCGCCCACACATGTATGCACTGTCGCGCAAATACATACACACACACATACACACGCACACACACACACACACACACACACACACACACACACACACACACACACACACACACACACACACACACACACACACAAACTACATACCTCATACCGGTCCTAGTGTTTTCAGAACATCCCTGATATCTCCTTATTTCTGCTCTCCTAAATATCACCACCAGTCATTTGTAACACACAACAATTCATATCCTTTATAAGTGCATGCTAGTGCCTAAGCTGTTATTCTAGTAACTTTTGATGTTAACAAGATGAATAAATGAAATCTGTCCCTGATTATGTGTCTTTGTCTCACTATTAATTTTGGCTTTGTCCAGATTAGTTGCACTATGAGGTTGAGAGGGGTACTTATATGTGCCCTGTCCCAGCCTCTCATAATTCAAGAGCAGGTTCAGGCATTGAACAATGCTGACAATCCTCATTATATAGTAAAAACACCTTGCTGTACTAATGTATCAGTTAGGACAGCCAGTTAATGCTGATGTTCTTTGTGGGTAGGGTGCAGGCTTTGAAGCCCCCCCCCCCCACTTTATGATTGACCTTTTTTGTTTTTTTGAGTCTTATTATTTACATTAAATACCTTGTGTCTAGTGGTCATGCAGAGGACTAATATCATTGCTGAGAGTCCAGGTTTGGAATCCTTTTTAGTGCATTTATAGCATACTGTTTATAGTATTTGTGGTCTCTACTGTTCTCCCAACCTTAAGCTGCATTGCTAATTTTTTCCTCTGATGTCTAGTGTTTTTTCTCCATCCCTGTTATGTTTAATTGCTATTAAAGCACATGATGTAGGAGATCTTTCTGGTGTCTAGTGTTTCCCCCTTATCCCTGTTATGTTAAGTGTAATTAAGACATGAGATGTAAAAGTTCTTCCTGTTGACTAAGGTTTCACCTGACCCATGTTATGAGCAAGTGCCATTTAGGCACAATCAATAAGATTAACTCTGCCGGCTAGTGGTCCCCCAACCCATATCTTTAGAGTTATCCCTGGTGTCCAGTGATCAACCCATCCCAGTGTTGCAGGACTAGTTCAATAGTCTAGTGGGATTGTGCAGTTACGACAGCAATGCCACCCACACCACACACACACATTAATTTCATAAACACACACACACACACACACACACACACACACACACACACACACACACATACACACACTTAATCCAAACCCTTAATTTGACCTCACAGGCAGACGCACACTCTCACATACATGCATACATACAGCCGCTCACATACGTATGCACACACGCCACAACACTACCTGTTCCCCAATCGCCCCTAAGATTATCTCAACCACAATGGATGAACACAAGCTTTTGGCTGTGCCAGGAGCAGCTGTGTTACTTTATGGAGTGACAATTATTTCTAGGGGAGAAGTCATGGCTAATTAGCTTAGAGGAATTCCACATTAGTATCTAGTGTGGGCCATGGAGACAGCCTACCACAGTGCTGTACATCTTTATGGAAAAACACTGCAGTAGGACTGCCTCTGAATATAAAACAGTTACTGCAAGTTGCTAATGTAGGCCTCATGGTAACATTTCTGAATTTGTCCATCAGCCTTTCCTGCTGTTATTTATATAATATAGACCCTTTCATTGCCAAGTTATACTGAACAGAATGTACCATAAAATATCCTTCCATATCCATATTCTTCCCACACTCACCCATCTTTTACCTGTTGCTTATTTTGTCCCTTCAAAATTTCCCAAGGAACTACATAAAAGTACTTTTTCAGGATTATCTCATCCTATTGACTCCTTTTCTCTGGTATACTTCTCAACTCATTTTTTTCATAAAAAACTTTCCTATAATACTCATTAACTTCCACTTTTATTACCATACTTTTCCCCCAGCATTCCTTACAACTCTTGTCATTTCATACATAACAATTTTCCCAAGAAGATCTCTGTTTTTCTTCCTGCATTGCTCCCAATACCCAAACCAAGTCCATTGATGATAAAAAAAAATCTGGGTTTATTATACTCAACCATCCTTTCTTCTGTTTGTTATATATACATCCTGTTTTTAACAGAAATCAGTTTCTAACAATTCATTTTCCATTTTAATTGGAAACATATACAGCCCACCCAGATAAGCTATATTACCCAACACCATTGAATACAATTGACCAATCTTATTCTGAAACATCACCCTAAATGCTTTTCATATTTGAACAATTTCCCTTATATCTCTTTCATTTTCCCCACTATCATTTTTGCACCCCCAGATTGTACTCCCAATACCTCAGTTCTACTATTTATGCAATACATCTCTCCTGCTCCCGCAGTATCTCCAAATTATTTACATTTCTTCTTACCAAAAAGCAATGCTACATAACTCAAGAATTTTTCCACAACTTTAACTACTCTCTTCACCTATTTCTCCTTTCGTATCAGTACCATTAAATCATCTGCATAACTCGATAACAATGACATTTCAATTTGGCCGTCATATGCAATACCAGCTTCTTTAACCTCCTTCCTTACTTGCCTTATTACTGCCATAAACATTCACACAAACAGTCCCCTGTTCATTGTACATCCCCAGTGAAATCCATTTTCCTTCCCCACCATTTTGCTTACCTCCCCAGTAACTAGTACTTTTACTCGTGTATGCCTATATACCTCTCACAACAATAACATTTTTGTATCCCCTACTTGTAATCCTCTAAGATCATCCACATCTGAACATGTTACTCAAAATCAAAAGCTCCATGTTTAAGTTACACATGATGTACATTTATAATTCCGGGGTAAAAACATCTATACATCAGCTTATTTACACGATTTTTAAATATTTTAAAATATTTCTTACATGAACATATTTTAACACAAAAAACAAGAGATAAATTTCATAAATTGGCTAATTATTGAATAGAGAAATAACATGCACTGACAATTAATGTATTTATTGCACAATGGCTGCAAGGAAAAGATCAAACTGGGGTGTTTTTGAGTTTAGTAATAATTTACAGACAGACAAGTAGAATGTAGCTTAAAAAGGATAACTGAGAGATATGAAAGGATGTTATGGAAATGATCAGGAAGATAAATGGACAGACGAGGAATTGTAGTTAGTGCTGGGGTGTGACAGAAGGAGGAAATGTCAGAGTTAGGAAATAAGTGCAGGATGAGGAGGAGCGATAAGGTACAAAAAGACTGGGAAACGAAGGGGCTGTAAGAGTTGGAGAAAAGTAATCTGAGTAAAGCTAGCCAGGTGAGCAGGAAGAACAGAGCCATCTCTGGCACTGGTGCTGTTTAAACAAAGTTTTGAAACTATTTCAGTTTTCTGTCTGTTTTAAGTGTGTAGGGATTTCATTCCAGAGTGTTGACTGTCTTACTGATTCATAGTAAAAGTTTAATGCCAGAGTGAAGGTCTCAAGTGGGTGAACAGTACAGTAGAGCATTCTGTAATGCTGAGCATTTGTCTGGCGAGTACAATAGGCTGTGGGCAATGATTAATTATGAGTATGTCAAGTGGTTTGGGAATTCAAGCTAGTTTAATTGTTTTAATGCAAGACAGTGGTGTGTTTTATAAGGTTGGTTGAGTCCAAATTTAGTTATTTTGTAGTAGCAGGACCTCACTACAGTTATAATAATATAATTAATGGCAATTAACCTCACTGCCCTCTCCCTTAGTCTCAAATCTATGACTAAAATTCACCCTTGAATGCCCACTGTTACATCTAATGCAGTACATTCTTCTTTTCCTGTGCTCCATGTATCTACAACTCCCCTTTTTCCCCACGTTTGTTCATGGGTTATGGGTGTTACTTCAACAGTGTCAATTATCTAGAGCCAAGGTTCACGCCACTGTGTGGCTAGCCCTGCTGCAGTTGTTCTTCCACACCACACACTCACATGCATACTCATACCTATGGCTAGTTTAGAGTTTCCAATCCACCTACTGCATGTCTTTGGAATATGGGAGGAAACCAGAGCACCCAGAGGAAACCCATGTGAACACAGGAAAGACATGCAGACTCCACACAAAAGACACCCAGCATGCTCCATATCACCTCCCTAGCCCATATTTGTCTGAATTCTACTTTTTCTTCTTCATTTAAAAAACACACATGAAACAAGCAAATAATATCTTGCCTAACTTTTGTATAACGTTGTAATATTACAAACTGTCTAATTTCAGTCTTTATACTATTTATATTTACTGGCAAAATGAAAAATGATCCATTGCCTTTCTTTAATGATTATCTTCTTTTCTTCTTTCTCTTTACATATGTATATCTATATGTATGTCCGTCCCCAATATCATTTTTACTATTAGTCCACTATTTTCCCTTCTCCTCTTCCCTTCATTTTCCTCTCTTACTAAATGCTTAGTCTTAGAGCATCATCATCATCGGTTTGATAAGAAATGGCATCATGCTTTCATGATGCAGGACGCCCACTCAGCCTACTTGGATCTACTTGAGTCAATCAAGATACAACCAAACACCCTGGTTTTGGGTGACTTTAATTACTCGTCCATAGACTTGGTATATTATACGTGTTCTAAGTCACTTGGCCAAAGGTGCCTGGACTTTGTTAACTCCAATGCCCTGGACCAGCTGGTTGACACACCCACAAGGGGCTCAAACATCCTAGACCTGGTGTTCATCAACATGGGGGACTGCTACACCATCCCAAGTGTGTGGCCAGCCCTGGTGAGATATGACCACAAATCAGTCTCGCTCGAAGTAACTAGAACAAAAGACCCACCCATTAGCAACAACTAGACTAAAAAACTTTTCCAAGGCCAATTATAACCTCTTACGTGATGGCATAAATAGCTTCGTAGCCTCTCCTTTCATTGATGGGACAGAAACCTATGCTGTGTTATACACCAATGCTTTATACAAGCACCTGTACAATTGTATTGACTTTGCTGTACCTGATAGAACCAATGCAAGATCTTCAAGGGAAAATAAACCTACCTGGTGGACAACTGCCACTGATAGGCTAAACAATAGGAGAAAGAAATTGTTGTCTAAGAGTAGGAAGGAATGTTCTCAAAACTGGAAACATTCCCTCCTCAACTTAAATAAGAAAATAAAACTCTTAGTGAATTCCTCCAAAGTTAACTACGAATCCAAATTAGCTTCCCTAACTAAGGATAATCACAAGACATTGTTTAGTTACATCTGCAACCTCAAAGTTAAGGCCCAGATTTGCCCTGAATTTGTAGATAATCATACTACATATACAGAACCTGTGGATATAGCAAACCTGCTGGCTGACAGGGTCAGTGAAAACTTCACTCCCTTGTCCTCACCACATATACTCCAAGGCATCCTTAACATATGTCCCTCACCTAGTATCTTGAGGAACAGGTTTTAAATGCCCACTCCAAGGCCAAAAACACAGCCTGTATGGGACCAGACAACATTCCGGGCTGTGTTCTACATGGGTTAAAATAGGAATTAGCATCACCACTGAGCACGCTTTTCAATCACAGCCTAAACACTGGCTTCATCCCAGCAGAATGGAAAACAGCTACCATTATTCCTTTGCACAAAGGGGGTGTATCCATGGATACCGGGAACTATAGACCCATTAGCTTGACCAGCCTTATCTGCAAGGCCATGGAATGAATCATCATGGATCTTATTAAAAAAGATATAGGAAATCTCCACACACTCAACCCCCTCCCCCCAGTTTGGCTTTGTCAAGGGGAGATCATGCCTGTTAAACTTGGTGGACTTCTTTGAGACAGCCACTAAAGCCCTAGATGAGGGCAAATCTGTGCATACGGTCTACCTTATTTTATTTATTTATTTTATATTTGTTGACCGGGTTTGTCCGACTGAGCTGATAGCTCTTTTTCAGTGGAGGACTGAGGAGAAAAGCTCCACGGTTTACAATAACAATGATACATAGTATTATAAACAAAAAACAGTGAAATTTTTGAGTTAAAACAGTAGAAGCATAACAAATTATTTACAGAGTTTAGGTTGGCATTTAACTTGAGATATATGCTGAAACAGTATGCTAAGTTTCTAAGTACAGCAAGCTAGTGATAATCAAGGTAGTATATTCGAAGAAATATTTTTGTTAAGATTGAGTGACAGGTAATTATCTAGATAAGATGACTAAGAGAGATGATACATAACAGAAATAAAAAACAAGGAGGGATGGACTGTAAGCTATGTAGGAGAGGAAGACAGTTTATGGAAGGTGAGTACAGTGGCATGACCAGTTACTTTTTAGGTAGTCTTTGGTGGCTGATTTAAATTCTTTGAGTTAAGTGATCGCATTTTCAATGGGAGTTTATTCCAAGAAATGGTAGGGAAGTAGCTGTAGAGGTTTTGACCAATCTTGCTCTTAGGGTTACAGATTTGTAGTAAGTCTTGATCTCAGCTTTGGAGAGTCCTAGATGGAGTATCGAAGGAAATTATAGGAGACAAATTAAGACAGAAAGATGGTTAGTACAAGACAGAGTGCATAATCTGAAGCTGAGAGAGGAGAAGCTGGTGGGGTAATTCTAGCCAGTTTGTTTATTTTAATGAGAGACAGTGATGAGATCTATAGTTTTGATTTGGAGCAAATCTGGCCACTTTGTTAGAGGTAGTTACTAACTTAGATAAGAAAGAGGTCTGGAGATTGGTGAGGATCTGAGAGCTGTACAATAGGCTTGGTTAAGAGATAGGCATGAGAGAGAGAGAGAAAGAGACTTTAGCTTTATTTGATAGGAACTTTTTGTTTCGGTATAACAGGCCAAGTTTTTGATGGTCTTTTTAATACAATTGTCAACACACAAATCAAATTTCAGTTGGTCATCTATCATGACCCCTAGAAGTTCAACTGTGATAGGTGTTTTATTTATAGAAAGGATAGTAAAAATGGATTTAAGTTGGTTTAGGTTTTTGGGAAGGAAAAGTAAGCGTTTATATATTTAGGATTCAGAATTATCTGGTTGTTAGTGAGTATACTCCGTATTAGACTTAGCCTACCTAGACTTAGCCAAGGCCTTTGACACAATTCCCCTCACAGGCATCATTGATCAACCCACTCTGCTGGATATCAATCCATATATTGTCAGGTGGGTTGCAAACTGGCTCACTGATAGAACTCATATGGTCAAAATAGCGGACTTCACCTCCTCCAGCAGACCTGTTACCAGTGGTGTTCCGCAGGGATTGGTTCTGGGACCCCTAGTGTTTGGAATCTACTTCTATGAAGTACAGGCTAAAACTAAAGGACTGTGGCTGACAAAGTTTGCTGATGACTGCAAACTGGGAGCGATCATTGAAACCCCTAGCGATGTCATCATACTGCAAGAAGGTCTTATGCAGACTAATGACTGGTTCCAAAGTCATATTAATGCAAAAAATGCATTATCATCCCCTTTGGTAAGGGCGATGTTCCTGCAAAGTACCACACCGATAGCAATGCCCTAAGCACATAGTCAGTGGTGAGAGATCTGGGTACACAGGTTTACAGCAATCTTAACTTCGATCACCATGTCTCCACAGTGGTAAGAAGGGCATTTTATATTGCTCATCTCATAAGTAAGGGCATTGCCTCCAGAAAAAAAAAGAGGTTATAATGCCCCTGTACTCTTTCCTCTTCAGGCCATTAATAAAGTACAATGCTCCCTTTGGTATGTTCCTTTCCAAACACCTGCAGCAATTGGAGAGACCACAAAAGTTCCTTACAAAGAATATTCAGGGTCTTTAAGATTTGTCTTAGTGGCTGAAATCATTGTCACTTTACTCTGTGTCATACAGACTGCTCAGAGGTAACCTGTGTCTTGCATATAGCACAATCTGTAACCCAGCTTTAATAGAAATGCACATTCCTAAGTCAAATGGCACATGGGTCACTCGCTCAAAGGACCTTAACATGGTATGTGACATCCACAGAATTTGCTGGAGAAACAGATTTGTCTCACAGAGGTTGCCCCACCTTTAGAACAAGCTTCCTCATGTTAAACAAAAGCCCCTCATTGTCCGTTTTTAAGCATACTTTGGATGATTGGATGGATAACTGGAAATTCCCCCTGGGGGTTCCACCTGTGTACCTTTTGGACAGGGGCAATAGGTGCTGACTTTAATGTCTACTTAAACCAGACACCCTTGGGAACACGGGTTGAAGTTGGCTAGGTTTGTAAGGGCCCTGGGGCCATTACGCTAGCAACCTCCTATGATTCTATGTCTTTCCCCTTATGGAATTATTTTCATTTTTTAAATCAAATTTTGCCCTTCATTACTCATGCTTTAACTTTCATAAAAAATGTAACTCAACTTAATTTTCATTTTCCATATCAGTTTGTTAATATCCCTATCCTTTACAAACTAAGAATATAAAATACCCTCTCCTCTTTTAAACATTTATCACAAGTCATTTTGCCTTGTTTAGCACTGTTTCCTCTTTCCCTACACTCAGAGCACATTGTTTATCACAATCAAGAATTAAATGATTATCACTGCCATAAAAAATTGACTAAATGATTTTGCAGTCCCTCATTTCCTGTTCATTATTACTAAGCATGGTATAGAATAAACTCAGGTGTCCACAAACTTCAGTATTGCACTCATTTCCCATGTTCCAGTCCAAAGATGCCTTTCAACAATTGTCTTGTTTAAAGTTTCAGTTTTTATACCACATCAAAAAAAATTCCGATGAAGTTCTGGAAGTAAAGGAACGAAAGCGCTAAAGTGACTTGTGTTTTTCTTCAGCTGGCATAGTGGTTTGTTTTTTTTTTGTTTTTTTGTTTTTTAAGTTGTCTAGCCCGGTTCTCATTTTGTTTGGTGATGTTTGTTGTTTTATACCACATCCACTGAAAAACACTTCTCCTTCCATGAAAATCCACAAAATGCTCACTCTGGATTGATAGCAGAATTTATTTGAGTTTAAAAACATAAGCGCTTTCGTCCTTCTTTGTAATTAATACAGGGACTTCATCAGATAATGATACTCAAGTCCCACGTCCATTAAATACTTTAAAAATGTATGGCATCACTTCCTCGGACATTTGTTAAAGAAATATAGTATCTAAAAACAACATTGTATTTGAAATGCATCAAAATATTATCAGCAGCAATCATATGCACATTCATTAAAACATATAAACAATTTTTAAAACAAGTCACCCTCCCACCCACAATAGTGTAATGATCTCACAAGAACATGACCTAAAGTCAAACAATGTGTAAGCAAAACAGATCTGTATAAGCAATTAAATTTAGTGACGGTCTTTTATCTTTTCAAAGCTTTCGATTTTAAGAGGCTAGTTATAGATACACTCTCATTTAGACCTGGCCAATGAGTTGAATCCAAACGGATCTGCCAACTAAGTTCAGCTTTTTCTAATAAGTATGGCCATGCACCCGCTCTAACTGAGGGGCATATTGTTTCCAAGATAATAAACTTGAATTTATGCTCAGTATGTTGAGAAATGTGTTTGGCCAAAGCATTAAATTCACAGTGGTCCCTAATGTTCCTAAGATGTTCACTAATTCTGTTTTTAATTTTACGCTCGGTTTTTCCAACATAAAAACACAGGCAAAGTTCACATAGGGCACAGTAGACTACTCTTTCTGTGCTACAACAAAATCTATCTCTAATTATTAATCTTATTCCATTGATGGTTATGTCATTCACTTCTGGAATGTAGGGACAACATTTACAAGACCCACACTTGTGCATATATCCTGGACGCTGTGTCTCACTCTGCTGTTTGAGGAGAGTTTTGATACTGTGTCCTTTCCTAAAGACACAAATTGGTCTTTCCACAAGAGTCTCTCTTAGATCTCTTTCACATGTTAACAGTTTCCAATTTTTCTCAAAACTCTCCTTGATATGGGGTGCATCCATAGAAAATGTGGTCAAAAACAATATGTAAAATTATTGTCCACCTTCCCTTTATACAACCTATCATGGGTGGAGAAAAAAGGAAGAGGATCATTCATGTGAGGTAGTGCCATATCCAATGGTCTATTAGTACTGGTATTAAGATCAAAGTTCTCTTCTAGACTAAACTCAGTGTTTAAGAGGGGTGAAAAGTGTCCTATTTGGCTTTTGGCAATAACTTCATTCATAATATTTTCCACTAAATGACATGGATAGCCTCTTTTTAGGAACATCTCCCTCAATTTGTGACACTCATTCAAGAAACACTCTTTTAGCATGACCATATGGGCTGCTGTGACAAATTGTCTTTTTAAAACCCCCGTTTTTGTGTAAAAGGGTGGCAGCTTGTGAAGTGTAAAAAATTGTTGGAACAAGTTTCTTTTCAATATATTTCAGATACAAATCTGTGATTCTGAATGTCATTTTTGAATAAGATGTCCAAATAGGCAATTTCCGTCTCACTAAATTTCAAAAAAGAGGTTGAGTTGTTTATATATTCTAAGAATAAGTTAATTTGTTCTCTTGGTCCATTCCAAAGAGATACCAATATTGTTATGTTGGAATGAGAAAGAAGATTTTTAATTGGATCACCCTTCTTCCCATTCTGTCACATGTACACCCATTTGTGGATGATATTTTCATTCTTTGGAATGGACCAAGAGAACAAATTAACTTATTCTTAGAATATATAAACAACAGCTTATTATGTAAATTGTCAACATGTCTCTGTAACTATCTGTCATTGTTAACCCTGTCGGAGCTTTTCTCCCCGGGACTCCTCTGAAAATGGTCATATATCCAGTCGGACTATCCCAGTCAACAAATGTAAAATAAATAAATAAAATAAATAAATAAACTCTGACCCACATAATATCCCCATGAATGGCGTTGTCTCATGTTCATATGCTCAGATACAGTGTTTAGGCCATTCAGCCATCAATGAACACTGATTCCACACTATATGGCATATAAACTGTATCATCTGCCCAAATATCCAGGCTCCTTTTACAACTACCAAAGCTATTTAAATTATGCAAACTAATAGGGAGATTGTTCCAAAGTCTTGTCATTTTAACAGCAATAACTTGCCCTATGATTTTGAAATGTTCCTTTTTAGTGCAAATGTTATGTTCTTATGTTTGCATGTTTTAATGCATCTATTAACCTTGATGCTATATATAATTTGTAATATAGGGTCAGGATAGATCTTATATGCTAAAACAATTTTCCACATTTATACCTATAACAGATACTATACATATTTAACAACTTTTCACCAAAGGCCATAATCCATAAATCTATATTTCTCTATTCTTTTTGTAAATCTCCTTTGGACTCCTTCAAGTTTTTTTTTTCCATTGCCTCTAAGTATAAAAAGTGTTAATGTGCTTCAGTAATGGTCTTATATAAGTTTTAAATACCAAAGTCAATACATGCTCATCCCTCGCAGATAATCTCTTTAACAGGCACCCCATATACTTAGTTGGTTTTATAGAAATTTGATCTGCGTGTGCATTAAAGGACAACTTAAATGTAATAAGTATACCCAAGTCTTTATATTCCTGTACCCCATTTAATGGGGGCGACACCAAATAGAGGAAGCCTTGTGCATCTATTTGACAAATGCAATATCTTACACTTGTTTAAACTAAATGTTAAACCTGTTTCCAGTGCTCAGCAACTTAACAGACTGTAACAAATTACAACTCATTTACATCAGAGGGATTTTGAATTGAGAAACCAGTCTTGCAATCATCAACATACTTATAAACCCATAATTTATTATTCTTGGGTAATGTAGCAAACACAATATTAAACAACATTTGTCCCAAGACAGTACCTTAAGGCAATCCAGCTTTAACTTGCGAGTAATCAGAATAAGAATATTGTATTCTTACACATCATACTCTATATAACCAATTACCAATCAACTTTATGATGTATGTATTAATTTTATGTTCCTATTAACATTTGATAATGACCTCGTGATGCAAACTGTCAAAAGCTTTCACAAGATCCAGAAAAATAACTCCAGGATATAGGCCCATATCCATAGCCATGGTTATCTGTTCATGAAAGCTAATCAAGTTACTAAGAGTAGATCATCCTTTTATGAAACCATGTTGATTAATATCAAGGATTTCTATTTACTTCTGATTTCTCTATAAGATCTGATAGGCATCTCTTAAAACATTTTCCCAGTAAGGAAGTTAAACTGATGGGTCTAAAATTATCCATCTGTTCCTTTGAGCCACTATTATGAATTAGTGTTGCACAGGACAGTTTCCAGGCTTCTGAAACAGTTCCTGATTCCAACAGTTCATTAAATATTAAACTTAAGGTATGTAAAATAGTAGGTTTTTTTACAGAATTCAAGAATTGGCTTGGGATCAGATCAGGGCCCATGGAGGCAGTATCTTTTATCTTGGCAAGTCTTTTTGTAATATTGGTTCCTGTTATCACTGGGCATGACCTTTTTACAGAATAGCTGTACACATCATCCTTATCTATACTATCTCACCAAATAATTGAGGAGAATAAATTAAATTCATTGTCAATTTTACTAGGCTCAATAATTGTCTCACCATTAATTAACAAGATCGGTAATGAGAAATAATTGCTATTAATTTAATTTATATATCTACAAAAAGTATTTTGTTTCCAGTATTACCAATTAATTCATTCTCAAAACATATTTTGCAGTTAGTAATTCCCTTTTTAAAATAGTTACATGATACATTAAATTTCGTTACTAAGGTTTTTAAGTTCTGCTTTTTCCTGTTGTACAATTTCAAAATTTCTTTGTTCCACCAAACTGGGAAAATTTAATTGTTTTTCTTTTGTTTAACTATAGCAGTAACTCCCTCCTGAAACAGCTTCTCCAAAACACTATATCTGATCTACTGACTATAGTCATCCAATCACATCTTACATAATGCTCAGCAAAACTTTTTAAATTTAACTTTCCATATTCATATGTTTTAAATGTGTTGTTCCAACTAATGAATTATCAATAAATGTGAGAGATTTATAATCTGATGACCCTACTGGAAGGAGTATATTTATGGATTGAACTTTAGTTGGTACAATAGTCAGTATACGGTTCAAGTTATTTTCCCCGCGATATTTAATTTTACCAAATGCGTCATTCCATAGTATAAGACAAGGTCAACAAATTCTTTAGAAAAGTGAGAGCTGGTTCATAGTGATTCCTAACATATTCCAGCAGTCACTTCCAGATGAATAATCACCTCAGTGCTAGCAGAAAAGTGAACAATGAAAAATAAAAGTCTTATTTTACTTAACACTTACAATTGGACATCTTTCCTGCTGAACCCTCTGCTCAAGTTTCTCCATTGCAGACCACTGCTGCATATGAATGTTCAGCTGTAAAATCAGCACCTGACACCCACTCTGCGTTCATTTCCAGATTTTACTTGTCAGGATGTGAATGCTGCTGCCCGTGTGACTGCAACATCTCACAGGAAACACATTCCTTCTCCTTAGTTTCCTCAGTTTGCAGGTCACTTCTCCTGGCGTCATCATTCCACTGCATTTTGAGAAATTGTGCTAGTTCCGTTTCATTCACCAGATCAATCAAATTGGATCCTTCTAATCTACCTTCACTCAGTACCATTACTGAAACCTAGCTAATATCTGCATAATCCATAATTTGTATTATAATATTTGCTGTTGTCAGGTAGTCTTCCTTCTGTTCACTGCACTCTTCCATCTTTGCTCTTCTCTTGATAGATGTGTTCCCTCAGTTCCATCCAGCAATAAAAAAGAGTTTTAATGGGGCTAAACCACCATTTGTTTTGCTCTGGAGTGTCCATCATGATTCAATGTATTTCAGTGGATTTTCACAATTTCAAAAATGCTCCTACATTTTATGGTGGTGTCTTTCATTAACCGTTGTTCCACTCATTGCAGCTATTATACTATGAAGTCTTGGAGAAAATATTTTACTGAGGAGTATTTTAGACATATTTATGCAATGTGGGTGGGAGGTTGGCATAATGGTTATGGTACTTACCTTACAGCCACAAGGTACAATGTTTTATTCTCACATAGGGTAATTAGCTAGGCTTAAAATGCCCCACAAAGGCAGTTAGCCTAGTACTAACCTATGAACCTACATCTCTATGTACTTTGTTCCAACCAACATGTGCCCCTGGAAATAACAGCAAGTCTGTTATTGTACAGAGTAATTACCCTTCCAGTATTTGTCAGTGGTCTACAGTACATGATGTACATACATCAAATCTATCGATCAAATATATTTGTGATCAAAAATAAAGCCATTTCCTCACTGGGAAGAAGAGTGAGTTTGCAATTTTACAGAATACCTTCCCCTTCAGTAATGTCTAGAAGTCTGTGTTAGCTGATATTCAGTCATGCTGATTTAACAGAGGACATTTAGAGAACTCTTCAGTCTAGAGTACCAGGTTAAAAATCTGAGGCAGACTGCAGTGAACAGTTATATAAAGAAATGGTTATTACAAGTTGTGGGAGCACATCTAAATAAGTACATTGAAGTGAGTCTAATTAATGTATAGAATATACTGTATTAGAATTCAGAGATGGCATACTTTTTCACTAACTACTGCTGCCATCTTTTAATGCATTTCACTAGCAAACTGCAGTGGTTTTCCTCACTGCTGATTTGCTTGTTTTATGCAAAGGACTTTTGCTTGTATGACAGCACTTATATGTATCCCCATTGCCATACCTCTCAACCACTTAGAGCAAGAAATCTGGACAAAGTCACAAATAATGGGGGGACAAAAGCCCAGAAATAGGGACAGCATTTAAATTTTTAAATATTGCTCTTATAAACTTTGAAAGTTGACAGAATAACAGGTTTTACATTACCATGAATTTTTATAAAGGATATGAAGTCTAAAGCTCAAATTTCTGTCATTATTGCCTGACTTCAGTCCTCAATGATTTAACAATGACGTGCAAGAAAACCACAATTTTTGGAGAAATAAACCATAAATATGAAGCAAAAAATCTGGACATACTGAGGAAAACCTGGACAGCTGAGAGGTATGTGCCATCACTCCTCCACTCCAACTTTATTTATGCATGTAAGAGCTTTTATGAGATATTGTCTTCTGCCTCTCTTGCCAAAGACTACTCTGTAGAAGTTCAGGCAGCACTTTTGATTAACATGACTCAATGGCTGGCTGTGAGCCCCATCTTTTTTTTAGCTTTCATTTGCAAGAGATTGCCCATTTCCAGATCTTTGTACCAAATACAAAACTACTCCTTCTTCTTTCAGCTTTTTCAGGTTAGGGATTGCCACAGTGGATCATCTGTCTGCTCATGATTGGCAGTGGAGTTTTACAGTGTCGAGTTGCCAGCCACTGCCCAACCTTCCATGGAAGGCACACACACGCACGCACTCACACCTAGGGCCAATTTAGTGTGTCCAATCCACCTACAGCATGTCTTTGGGATGTGGGAGGAAACTGGAGCACCCGGAGAAAACCCACATGACCACAGGGAGAACATGCAGACTCAGCACGGAAGGCACCCCAGCTGAGGATTGAACCAGAGAACCTTTTGCTGTGAGGTGACACTGCTAACCGCTGCACCACTGTGGCCACCCCACAAAACTACTCCTTCACAAAGCATAAATACTGTCTTGGACATTTCCCTTGCAGGGCATTGGTAGTGTTTCTGCTTTTAGATGTGTTTCCAGTCAAGGAATATAATTTCACAGTATTTTGGCAGTAACAATCCCTGTCTCTGTTACCCTGACAATATCTTCTGTCATTCTTTTATCTGTCCCTTCCATGACAGGTGGAGGTTTGTACATAACCCTGCACGTGTTTCCTGTCTCTAATGTACCTGGCAATGTTTCCTCTCTTCTTTGCTTAGTCATTTAATTTAGTGTTGTGATTTTTCCATATATTCAGCAGTAGCAGTAGCAGCAAGGCTAGCCACCCAGGAAAATACATGTGTAAAAGGTGGTTATGAATATATGTCTCTCTCAATATATATATATATATATATATATATATATATATATATATATATATATATATATATATATATATATCTATATATATATATATATATACACACACATATATATATATATATATATATATATATATATATATATATATATATATATATATGGGTCTACTTCTCTTTATCGAAGAAACACTTCTTCGAAAAAGAGAAATAGACCCACACTTACGCGAAAGTGCACTTAACCGAAAGTGCACATCTGCGAAGAATGGTTCATCGAACCGTTAAGGAAAGACTGAGGTGCCGAAGCACACTACAGTGGGGAAAGGGAATTTACCTGTTTCCCCACTGTAGTGCGATCTCAGAGTTGGTATATTTAAGTAGGGGGGGTGTGGGGGGCATATATGTGTGTGTGTGTGTGTGTGTGTGTGTGTGTGTGTGTGTGTGTGTGTGTCTGTGTGTGTGTGTGTGTTTGTGTGTGTGTGTGCGTGTGTGTGTGTGTGCATGTGGATATGTATATTTTATTGTTTTATTTTATTATTTTACATTATTTTACATTTGTTGACCGGGCTAGTCTAGCTGGATATATGTCCATTTTCAGTAGAGGCCCAGGGAGAAAAGCTCCACAGCAGATAGATACAGCTCAATATACATGTGTAAATATAGACATAAAGGGATATTAAAAAAAATACATTTAGTTATACATGGTATGAAAAGTCTTACGAGTCTAGCTTATTTACATTACATAACAAAAAGAGAGCCATGAGAGAATGACTTACAAATTAGGTATATAGAATAGAAGGAAGAAGACAAAAGGACATTTTTGACAACAGTGTTTAAATTTAGAAAAAAGGTTAGTTATGATATAAGTAGATTCAGCCAGCGTTAGTACATGGACACAGCCATTGCGAGTTAAGGAAGATTTTTAGATGCTTTTTGAAAAGAAGGGTAGATGAAAGGGATGTGAGATTACTAGGAAGTTTATTCCAATGGATTCCAATAGTGTTAGTAAATAGAGAATCATCTGATTTGTTATTGGATTTTAGGGTAGCGGCTAGTAATTTATTGGCTGAGCGAAGGGTGCTTAAATTTTTATAGGGGTTGATTAACTTACAGAGTATGGGAGTATTTGTAGGGTGATGCAAGATTTTGTGGGTGATGGTTAGTTGTTGGAAAAGAAGCTGGTTTTGAAGTTCCAACCATCCTAGTTTATGTAGATTTTGACAGTGGTGAGTACGGAATGTGGACCCAGTGGCAAACCTGGCAATGTTATTGTAAGTGGTGGCCAGCTTGTTTTGATTATTTTTAGATAGATTTGTAAAAATTGGGGAGGCATAGAGAAGTGTGGAGAGTAGGTATGTTTGGGCCATAGTAGTCCTGGCTACAGGTGTAAGGAATGGTTTTAGCCTATAGAGAAATCCTAGTTTTCTATTCACTGATTTGATGGTTGAGTTTATGTGTGAGTCAAAGTTGAGGTTATGGTCAATAGTTATGCCTAAGAGTTTAGTAGTTGGTTCTGGTACAATTACAGTGCCATTTTATGATGTAAGTGTGAAGTCAATAGGAGGAGAGTTCTGTGTAGGGTTAAACAGTAGAAGTTTTGTTTTTTCAAGGTTAAGGAGAAGACAGCGTTTAGAGAACCAGTTTTCCACTAAGGTAAATACTTCCTGGGTGTTGGACTGAAGTTCAGCAGACGTAGCTGCAGCACAGATTAGGGTTGAGTCATCGGCGTATTGAATACAGGTGATTTGTGGTATAGATGTTTGCAGGTTATTGATAAAAATAAAAAATAGGAGGGGCCCCAGAATAGAGCCTTGTGGGACTCCCTGTGAGATAGGAAGTAAAGTAGATAGGTTGTTGTCCCAGAGGACTGCCTGTTGTCTGTCTTTAAGGTAGGATTCAAACCATTTGGCTGTCTGAATATCAATTGAAAGTGTGGTAAGTGTATCTATCATTAAGTGATGATTCACCATATCAAAGGCTTTGGAGAGGTCTAGAAAGAGGGCAGAGGTGAGTAAGTTGTTGTTACGATTTTTATTAATTGAGTCAGAAAAAGATAAAAGTGCAGTAGTAGTACTGTGAAAAGGCCTAAAGCCATGCTGGCAGTTGGCTAAAAGATTGTTTTGGAGGAGGTGATGGAGAAGTTGCTGGTGAATGCATCTCTCCATGATTTTAGCTAAAGGAGAAAGTAGAACGATGGGGCGGTAGTTAGAAAGTTCAGTTGAGTTGCCTCCTTTATGTGGAGGTATAATATAAGAGACCTTCCAAAGAGATGGTACAGTACATTCTGTGATGGTCCTATTAATTAAGATAGAGATAGAGTAAGCAAGTACTCCTGCAGCCATTTGCAGAAATTCAGCTGGAAGGAGGTCAGCTGAGGGGGCACATGGTTTTAGTTTTTGAAGCTGGGCATGGATGGGAGAGGTGGGAACAGGCTGTAATTGGAGGGGAGGAGGTAAAATGTTTTGTGAGTGTGTGTTGGGGATGCTGGCTGGTGATAAAGTACTAGCTAATGTTTGGACACAAAGACGTTATTAAAGGAATTTGCAATTTGGCTGGGAGAATTTTGGGTTAAGTTAGCTGGGATTGGAGTTTTGGAGTGGCCAGGGTGGAGTAGGGAATTTATAACTAACCAAAATTTTTGAGGGTTTTTGTTTTGTGTTTGTTGGAGCTTATGGTAGTGGTTCTTTTTGTCTTGGACTATTGATTTTTGTAGAATTTCTTAACTGTCTAAATATTTCATGATCAGTTGGGTTTTTAGTATTTCTCCATTTTGACCAAATTCGATTTCTTTGAAGGATTTTTTGTCTTGTCTCCTTAGTGAGCCAAGGTGCAGGTTTGTTCTTAGTTCTGACTGTTCAAGAGGGGGCATGGTGTTCTAGGATTTGTAGAAATTTATTATTAAAGTACGAGACAGCTTTGTCAAGTGGTAGGTATTTAAGGGGTGTCCAATTGCAAGCTTTGAGTTCAGCTTGAAAGCTAGCTTGGTTGAGGTGTTTTTTGTTATGGACAGTTCTATAGATTGGTTGTTGGAAATGAGGGCTTTTTGTCTGATAATGAAGATGAGAGAGTGGTCACTGATATCATCAGGAAGTATACCTGATTTATAGGAAAGGGGGTTACTGTTAACTAGAATCCAGTCTAAGATGGTTTGCTTGTTGCTAGGTTTATGGGTTCTGGTAGGGCAGGTAATAGTTTGACTGAAACCATATAGGTTTATATGAGTATTAGTTTGGGAAGAGTTACAACAGTTCCAATCAATGTTAAAGTCACCAAGGATTATGGTTTCTTGTGGAAAGGATGTTATTAGCCAATTAAGGACAGTTTCAAGAGTGTTAATGTTGTTGCCTGGAGGGATATAGGAACAAATTATATATAATGCTTTATTAGCATTTATCTGTAGTTTAGAGATTAGGATTTCTATGCTATTGGTTGTGGGCAGTTGGGTATTTAGTGGTGTAACCTGTAAATTAGATTTATATAGTATTGCTACACCACCACCCTTTTTATTAAGGCAATCTAATCTCAGGATGTTATAACCTGGAGGGATTATATCATTATCCTTAGTATCTGGTTTAAGCCATGTTTCAGTAAGACATAGGATGTCAAAGGAGTGTACGTGTAGAAGGGCATGAAGTTGGGTTATTTTATTATTTAGACTATGAATATTAAGGTGGCCTATGAGGAGAGAATTGTCAGAGGTATTAGAGATGTGAGAAGTGATGAGATGGTTAGTGTGGGGTTCAGATATTGTATTAATCGGGCCTGGGTTTGGATGGACATCTCCATGCAGTAATAGGAGCTTTAAAGGGCCATGAAGGTGTTTCAGGACATTATAAAAGAGAGGGAGCTGTTTTCTAGTTTGTGGATACAAAATATGGGTTGATCTGTGAAATTTAGGTAGGATGAAGAAGATATTATATTCATATGGATTTCTATGGTTAGCTGAGAGATTGCAGTAGTGTGCTTTAAGGGGGGTTGAAAATTAGTGGGGCTATGATGCTCATAGTAAGTGAGGTAGTGTGATAAAAATAGGGAGGTAAGAATGGTGAGAAAGAGAAGGCCATTGCTAAGGGTAGGTTTGTATGTGGTAGGCATGGCAGGGAGGAATAGGAGATAGATACAAGGAGATGAAGGCAGAGGTATGAGCCAGTTAAAAATTAGTAATGTTAAAGGGAAAAACTGGTTAATAGGAAATGTATATTAATGAGATACAGAAAGGGTGGGGTAGTTAGATAGGAAACGTGATAAATGATGGCAGTAGGGGATAGGATGGATAATAGTAATGATGAAGTGAGAGTTGATTGGATAATTGGAGATAGGGGTGTGGTTACGAGTAGTATAAGTTGAAATGTACTGGGGTGGGTGGGAATTTGGGGTAGGGTAGGGGAATGGAGTGAGCCCACAGGGCAAACGGAGCGGGTTGGAGCAAGTGAAAACTATCTCACAGAAAACAATCAGTGAAATAGCAGAATACAGCCAAGTTTCTGGAAGTACGAAGTGTGAGGGTGAGTTAGTATATTTGTAGCATAGCTGGGGTTAGGACTATAGCAGAAAGAAAGAGGAATGGGAGGGGGGACTAGACAGAGTAATATAAATGGCAGGACAGATAAGTAAAACAGATAGTGTAAGCATTAAACTAAAAAGGATACAGGTAAGGATTATTTAGGAACTACGAGGGAGCCTTTGGAGGGGGAGCCCCCTAGTGGACAGAGTTTGAAATTACATTCAAATATGTAGGAGGATGAAGAGAAAAGAGGACAGGGTTAGATAACAGAATATAGGAGAGCTAAATACCCTAAGGGGGAGAGGGGAGGTAGGTGCTGGGTACCTGGTTACGGTAGGAGAGTAATACGAAGTACTGCACTGTAGCAAAACACTAGGTTATAGTTACAATACAACTTCACAATTTAGTAGAGTGGTCAGACATACTTTCACTGAGTCTTTGGATGGAGGGAGTTTGTGAAAATAGGACAACAGCTTCTTTAGCTTGTAGTTTGATAGTTGAAGTTATGTTGGGGGTTCTTGCAGGGTAGGCAGGTAGGATACACAGGTCTTACAGCAGAAAAAAGTTTAGAAGAGTAATAGCGGCAGACCCACTGGGCCAGGGGAACACAGCAGCCAGAGGAGAGTGAGCCTAATGTATGTATATAACATATGTGTGCATGTGTGTATGTGCACAAGTATGTGGAAATGTGTTTTACATCTATATCTATATATCTGTATCTATACATAGAGATATATAGATAGCGATATCTTGACATCTAGACAGCTCTATCGATCTATCTATCTATCTATCTATCTATCTATCTATCTATCTCTCTATCTATATATCTATCTATCTATATGGGTCTACTTCAGTAGAACGATCTCTGACTTACCTGACTCCAACTTGGCTGAGACGAAAGGACTGACAATTCAGAAGACCAACATCTGAAACACCGACTTTCACGCGAGGTAAGTAACCGCTTGGCCATCCTGTGGAATTTTGCCCCTTACCCTCCACAGTAGTACGATCTTGTAGTTGGTATATTTAGTTAGGGGGTGTGGGGGTTTAGTTTTGTTTTGTTTATTTTTTTTATTCGGGATGGCCAAGTGGTTACTTACCTCCAGTGAAAAGTCGGTGTTTCAGATGTTGGTCTTATGAAGTTGTCGGTCCTTTCATCTCGGTCAGGTGGGAGTCGGGTAAGTGAAACGTCGGTCTACTGAACTAGACCCATCTATCTATCTATCTATCTATCTATCTATCTATCTATCTATCTATCTATCTATCTGCCGACCTTTTGTGTTCGATGTTGTAGATGGGACATTCATGTGTTTTGATCATATTTAGAACTATATATATATATATATATATATATATATATATATATATATATATATATATATATATATATATATATATATATATATATATATAAATATATATATATATATGTGTGTGTGTGTGTGTGTGTGTGCGTGTGGATCTATGTCATAATGACAAACTACTATAACGTCAGTTTGCATAACAGTGAGATGTAGTCGCTGAAAATTTAAATGAATGAACTCCCAGAATGGCATGTTTCACCTTCAGGAAACTAACCACTTGGCCACCAATAAGTAAAACACAAACGGACACAAATTAAACCCACCAAAGTGGGGGGCATCACTCCCACACCCCCTTAACTAAATCTACTAACTCTGAGATCGCACTACAGTGGAGAAATTGGCAAAGTTCACTATGGTGGCCAAGTGGTTAGTTTCTCAGAGGCAAAATACACTGTTCTTGGAGTTCATTCATTTAAATTTTTAGCGTCATCATCATACTGTTATGCGAGTCAACATTATGGTAATTTGTTGTTTTGAAAGGAATCCATATATATTTAAAAACATGCTTCTAAAGACATGCTTCTGGAGTATTTCTCCCCGGACCTCTGCTGAAAACAGGATCTGTGGAACCTAGTCGGACATTCCCGGTCAACAAATGTTAAATAAAAAATATATATATATATATATCAGAAGACAATCTGTCGATTTTTTATTTTGTGCATCTTATCCATCCTTGTAATGCTTATTCCCAGACATAGTTATTTATATATCACTTTTCTGTTACTGACACATCAACACATTTTTCATGAAATCCACAAGAGCATTTAGTTATTTATTTTGATGATGGATTCTGGTAATCATTGCCTTTCATTCTTCCATCACTTTGTTCCATTTTACTTCATTCATGTTGAAATCAACTTTGCCTTACTTCCTTTTCTCCACTGCCCTCCGGGTATGTTTTTCTTAGTAGCACATGCATTACTACTCTTATAATTTGAGGGGGTGAGTCTAGGATTTTCCTGCTGTTTATTTTTTTTTTTTTGCACCATCATCCCTTGGCTAGTGTAAATGCCTAATGATGAATCATTTAAAATTGTGATTTAGGGTGTTGTAGCACCCTTTCATGAATACTTGGTTTGTTTGGTTAGTTGGCATCCTCTCCTGTTTTGTAAGTATTGAACAGAAGTAGCTGCTTGTTAGAATGTAAGCACATCAGTTTCCGTAGTTTTTTTTTGCTCCTGCTGTATCTGAATGTATTTCCTGCTTACCTTCCTAACTACATTTGCCGTGTCTTTTCTCAGTTTAACCATTTGCTTGCCTTCTCTGTTTCCTTATTTGTTTGGTAATGTTTACTTTATCTTTCACCTCAAGCTTCATACTTTCCCCTAGTTAATAAATGCTACTGTTTTCATTTTAATCTTCATTGATCACTTTATTCTTAAATATGCTGGCTTTTTGTGTATGTCTATTGATATGTTTTCTACATAGATTTATTGCTTAGTGATGACATTTTTAACTTTCCTCTGAATCCTTCTACATCTACTCCTAATTTGCTTCATAATGCTTTTATGGATTCTTTACTTATCTTATTAAACTTATCTTACCTAAAGTCCATCACTTATTACTTTTGCACAACTTGGCTTTGCATCTGTATTTACTGGGAATCACATTAAGTGGCCAGCTGTTTGTAGGTAGTTTATACTTTCTATACTTCATGAATGGTTTCTCACCTCATTTTTGGGTACCAAATTTAATTGCACACAAAGACACACACACACACACACACACAAACACACACACACACACACACACACACACACACACACACACACACACACACACACACACACACACACACACACACACACACACACACACACTGGACTTGGTCTTCATAGTAGGTGCCAGTATTGGTGAATTGGAGGTAGAATCAGTGATTTTGCCTGATCATTCTCTCTCTCTCTCTCTCTCTACATTTCAGGATTGACATGCGTCTGTTGAATTTTACTTGTATGGGTCTGGTACAGGGCAAAAATTTAAACTGGAGCATCCCAGATAATATGATCCCTGCATTGTACCAGAACCTTTGGGAGGGAAGTGCTATGGAAACCTAGGAGCTGGTTGAGGACTATAACAGGTCTTTCACAACCACCTTGGATTCCATGGCCCCAAGCAGCATATGATTGGTCCACTTCCTATCATATGGGTCTTGGTTTGATCCTGAGCTCCATGACTTCAGGAAGGCTGAGAACATAACAGAGTGTCATTTCTGTGACTGCAGGACAAACTTGCCTCAGATAATCATTATTTTCATACAAGACAGAGAACACCCAAAAGATGTTTTCTTGGGAGTTCTCTAAAATAGCAGATCACCTGGCTGCTCTTTCTTGGGTAGTTGGTTGCCAGGTAGAGCAGTCCAGACTCTCTCTGTGCCAGAAGAATGTGATTTGGCCGCACATTTCTTTGCCACAAAGCATGCCTCATGTAAGTCAGACTTTATTAATTTTCTACCAGTAGAGCATTTAGAAGGATGGGAGAGGTGCCATAATCCTCCTTTTCGTTTGACTTCATTATACCACGTTATTAAGACTTTCCCCATTTCCTTTCCTCCATTCATGTAACTACTTGTGGTTTGGATCCCTGTCTCAACAGATTGATTTCATCCTGTTGTAATATGCTGAAACTACCCTTTTACAAGATCATCACTACCTCATTGCTGGAAGAGGTATTTCCATCTATACTGACGGAGACACTGATAACTCCTGCCCAGAAATACATGGTGTTAAATACTGATGATCTGGACAACTATAGTTATAGGTTCACAGGTGTGTACTAGCCTAATGGCCCTGAGGCCTTTACAAGCCTAGCCATAGGATTATCCTAGCATAGTGCCACCTGACCTTAGTAACCAGTGCCTCTGTCAAGTAGAGCCGCTGGACTTATCCCCAGGGTGAATTTTCTGTTACCCATCCACTCATCAAGATTTCTCTTGAAGAGGGTCAGCAAGGTGCTCTGCTTGACATGTATGGGAAGTCTGTTCTATAGCATGGGCAGTCTCTGGGTTATGAACCTGTCCCTCCAGTATGTTCTGTTAATTGTGGTAATGCAGTTGAGGTCTCAGGAGCGTGTGGTGCGGAGGGATTGGGATTTCTTTAGATGAAGCATTTCTAACAGAGCTGGGTCATACATGGCTTTGTAAGTCAAGCAGAAATTGCCTCTAATTAGGCGATATAAGACAGAGAATAGTTGGAGTTTTTTTAGTCTGTCCATATAGGACAAATGTTTAAGGCCTAGGATCCTCTTTGTGAGGTACTTTTGCGACCTCTCCAGTTGTTGCAGGTGTCTAGTGAGGTAAATGCCAAATGCGGCATTGTACTCAATGATTGGGCTAATGAGGGAAGAGTAGAGGGAGACAATGACCTCTTTCTTCTTGGATGCAAAACCCTTAGTAATGATATGTGCCACATAGAAGGACTTTCTGACCACAGTGGCAATGTGGTGATCAAAAGAGAGGTTGCTGTCAGCCTGTGTTCCCAGATCTCTTATAACACCTTTTGTATTCAGTGGACTACCATCAATGTGGTAATTCATGGGTACTGGGTTTTTCCCAAAGGGGATGATGACACATTTTTTGGCATTGAGCTTAAGGCCATGGTTCTGACACCAGTCGTTGGTCACAGTAAGGCCATTCTGTAGGATGTCAACATCACTTGGGGAGTTAATAATAGCTCCCAACTTGCAATCATCGGCAAACTTTGTCAGCCAGAGTCCCTTCGTGTTGGCCTAGACGTCAGAGAAGTAGATACCAAACAGGAGAGGACCCATAACCGAACCCTGTGGGACTCCACTTGTGACTAATCAGCAGTCTGACTTGGAGTCAGCTAATTTCACACTGTGGGTTCTATCTGTGAGCCAGTTTGCAACCCAGTTAGTGATATAGGGGTTGATGCCAAGCTTAGTGAGTTTTTTTATGATTTCTGCATGGGGAATGGTATCAGAAGCCTTTCCCAGATCAAGGTAGGTTGTATGAACCACCTTGCCTTCATCCACAGCTCTGGTGACTGACTCAAAGAAGTTGACCAAGTTGTGCAGGCATGATCTATCCTTCACAAAACCAAACTGTGTGGGATCCAGAGTTTGGAGATTCCCTATATCCTTGTTTATTAGGTCCATGATGATGCATTCCATAGCTTTGTATATCAGACTCATCAGGCTAATGGGGCGATAGTTCCCAGGGTCTGTAGTTGCTCTTCCTTTGTGGAGAAGGATGACTATAGCAGTGCACCATTTAGCAGGGACAAAGCCTGAGATGAGGTTGTGATTGAACAGGACACACAGGTTCACTCTGTAGTTCATGTAGAACACAACCAGGGATATTGTCAGGTCCCATAGAAACTGTATTCTTGGCCTTGGACAGTGCTGTCTTAACCTGTGCAGCAGTACTACTGGGTTCCTGGCAATCTACTGGTATTGTGATTGGTCCTTTGGGAGGGGAGAGAGGGGTAAGTTGGCACTGAATCTGTCGGCCTGTATACTGGCAATATCTGTTGGCTCAGTATAGGAGGTACCATTGTGCAGTAGCTCAGAGCAAATCTGGGTATTGCCGTGGAGATTCTTTACATAACTATAGAAGGCCTTGTGGTTGTCTTTACTATCTGCTGCAATTCTGTTTTCATAGCTAGCTTTAGAGGATTTGATGAGGGATCTCAACTTTTTGTTGAGGCAGATAAAGGAGTTTTTCCATTCTTGAGACATCATCTTATTCCGCATCAGTTTATTTATTTTATTTATTTATTTACATTTGTTGACTGGGAGTGTCCGACTGGACATAGGTCCATTTTCAGCGGAGGCCCAGGGAGAAAAGCTCCACAGTTAAAATAAACAGACAGTAGTTACATTGGATTACATAGCGATTAACAATTTAACATAGCAATTAATTACAAACATATTTACAGATGAAGAACATAGTACATCAGTAGACAACTAGAATCTTTATCTGCGAAGTAGATAACAGAAATTAACAAATGTTACAATAAGAGGTTCCTGCTGTATAATAAGTACTAGGCTTATGAGCATCTGAGCTTGCTATAATCAAGGTAGTTATTGGGGTGGAAAGAAAGGTTGTGGTTGGATGGGGTGGGTGATATTAGACTGGGAGTTGCAAGGGCATAGCCAGCATGTTTTTAGGTGCGCTTTTAGTAAAGTTTTGAAGTGGGTGCATGATGGCATGGAGGTAATTGTGGGTGGGAGGGAGTTCCATAATTTGGCTATGGTGCAAGAGAATAGTGCTTCACCAGCAGAGTTATTGGCTTTAGTGATCTGCAAGTGATTTTTGCTGCTGGATCTTAGTGGTCTGGTGGTGCGATAGGGTTGGAGTAGATTCTGGAGGGATGGGACCTTTAGTGGATGGTTTACTAGTTTGTGGGCAAGTGAGAGTTGATACCATTGAAGGAGGTGAGGGAGTTCAAGCCAGCCCAGTTCAGCAAGTGAGAGACAGTGGTGACTATGGTAGGATGCCCCTGTGGCGAATTTGGCGATTTTGTTGTAGCAGGTCTCTAGCTTGTTTATATCGCATAGCCTTAGGTGGGTATATATTGGAGAGGCATAAAGTAGGGTGGAGATAAGGTGGGAATTTGCTATTGAAATCTTTGCTGCTTTGGTGAGAAGTTGCTTATTTCTGTATAACACTCCTAGTTTTTTGTGGACTTTTTTATGGTCATGGATATGTGAATGTCAAATATTAGTTTATTGTCTATTTCCACTCCTAGCAATTTGGTGTGTTCAGTTGGGTATATAGTGGTGTTGTCTTTTGCTGTGATGTTAAAGTGAGAGTTGTTTTGAGTATGTTTGGTGGGTTGGAAGATGAGTAGTTTAGTTTTGTTTGGGTTGAGTATTAATTGGGCATCGGATAACCAAGTTTCAACAGAGGAAAAGGCTTCCTGTGTGACTTTTTGCAGTTTGGGTAGGGACTGGGCTAAGCAGAGGATGGTTGCTTCATCTGCACATTGTATGAGTGTGCCATGTTTGGTGGCAGAGGCTAGATTATTGGTGAAAACAGAGAAAAGTAGGGGTCCAAGGATGGATCCTTGGGGAACCCCTATGGAGACAGATAGTTGGGGAGATATGTCATTCTGCCATACAACGGATTGTTGGTGGTCAGACAGGTAACTCTGAAACCAGTTGGTGACTGATTGAGAGAAGGATAGGTTATTGAGGACAGAGATGAGTTGTTTGTGTGGGACCATGTCAAATGCTTTAGATAGGTCTAGGAAAGTAGCAGAGGAGAGATAGCCATTGTTTTTATGCTGAAGGATAGTGTTAGTAAAGGAGAGTAAGGCAGTGCTGGTGCTATGGTTTGGATGGAAACCATGCTGAGTATTGGAAAGGAGGTTGTTAGTAAGGAGGTAGTCTGAGACCTGAGAGTGTATGCATCTCTCTAGTATTTTGGAGAGTGGAGAGAGAATAGCTATGGGGCGGTAATTGGTTAGTTCTGTGGAGGGGCTGCCTTTGTGGAGGGGAATTATTTGTTATACTTTCCACAGTGTGGGAATGTAACTTTCTGACAGAGATCGGTTAATCAAGATGGATACTGAGTAGGCCAGAGCATCAGCTGTGATTTGTAGGTATTCACTTGGGAGGTTGTCTGCTGCTAATTTGGTGGGCTTAAGTTTAGTTAAGACTTTTTTATGTTGGAGGTAGGTACAGGAGAAAAAGAGAAGGCAGTGGGGTTGGAGGGGAGGGGGCTTGTGTTGTTTAGCTAGTGATAGTACGGTTTGTGTGAAGTGTGTGTTGAATGAGGTAGCAATATTTTCTGAAGAGTGAGGGATGTTAGGAGGAGGGGTACTGACTTTACCTGGGTGGAGGATGGAGTTTATGGAGGACCAGAATTGTTTGGGGCTGTGTTGGGAGGAGTCTAGGGCAGACTGATAGTATTGGAATTTGTCCTGTTTTATTAGCTTTTTGACTCTATTGCGTAGTTCTAGGAATTTCTGTCTAGTTGAGGGGGTTTTGGTTTTGCGCCAGTGCTCCCAGGCTTTATCCCTGTTTTTCATTTCTGACTTATTGGTTTTCTGTAGCCATGGGGAGGGTTGTGCTTTAGTTCTGGAAAGTCTTATGGGGGCATGGTAATTAAGGATGCTCAGGAAGGTAGTATTAAAAAATTCAACTGCGTCATCAAGACTGAGGTACTTTAGAGAATAGAAACAACAATAGGTGTTACTGCTATAATTCAACTGAACCACGATACCACACCAAGAACTTTATTAAACTCTTTCACCTTTACATCTATAGTCAGTTGCTCAGGGACCGCTTCATATACCATTTTTAGTAGTGGATTCTCATGCAGCCGCAGCAAATTCTTAACAGAATTACTGGATTCTCCTACTACAATCTCCATATTCCACTGAACGCAATCACCAGGAATAGACAGCAAAAGTTCCCTGAGCAAACACCACAACCACCACAGGCTGAAGCTCTCCTTAATAACCACACCAAGAACTTTATTAGATAAAACTTTCGGGTCTACACCCTTCATCAGTATGAGTCATTACAAAAAAATCAACATTTAAATAGGAGAATATAAAATCACATGCTTCAGCCCATCCCACTCCCTAATTAACAATCAAAACTAAAAGTAATATGCAGCTCATAAAGGTTAAACAATAAAAAATACTAAAAGGACAAAAAATCTTACTTTACATACAAACCCTTCTGCTTAAAATAAAACATAAAAAATTATTGATAATATATACAAATATTATATAAATATTTAATATATCTATACACAATAAAGAAGTCACTGGTAGCATCTAACATCCTATGGTGTACTACATCAAGTTCCAAAAACTTGTCATAACCTATTAAAGCTTCTCTCTCTGTCTTTTAACTAATACTGGCTTTAAACTAACCACATTATTTAAGCCAGGGGGTACATCCGCCTGTAGCCTAATAATCCACTCAAGTTCTCTCAACTCCAAAAGATTGTTAATGTCACCTTTCCTTAAGCTCACTGCCATTTTACTTAATACCCTAAATTTAAATACATGTCTTTCAAGGGTTTTTATGTAAAGTAAGATTTTTTGTCATTTTAGTATTTTTTATTTTTTGACCTTTATGAGCTGCATATTACTTTTAGTTTTGATTGTGAATTAGGGAGTGGGAAGGGCTGAAGCATGTGATTTTATATTCTCCTATTTAAATGTTGATTTTTTTGCAATGACTCATACTGATGAAGGGTGTAGACTCGAAAGCTTTATCTAATAAAGTTCTTGGTGTGGTATCGTGGTACTTTAGAGAATGCCAGTTACATTCTTTGAGGGATGAGATGAATGTGAGTGGGTTAAAGTTTAGTTTTTTTACATATTTAACGGTAGATGACAGGTTTAGCTTGGTATAGGTATTTTCTGAGTAGGAATGTTGGGGAGTGATCACTGAGGCTATCTGATAAGCAGCCTGTTATATGACTGGGGGCTCTTACTGACTAGTATCTAATCCAGGGTAGTGTGCTTGCTGGAGATTTTATTTATCCTGGTTGGCAACTGGACTAGTTGGGTGAAGCCATGAAAGTTTAGATGATTCGTTGGATGGTTGCCAGAACAGGAATGCTAGTCAGTATTGAAATCACCTAAAATTATAGTTTTTTGGGGGAGATGGTGGGTAGACCAGCTGAGGAGGTTTTCTAGTGGAGGGATGTTTTGGCCAGGTGGGAAGTATCATCCAATTATGTTGATGGTTTTGTTTTGGTTTATTTTGAGGTTGGTATACATTATTTCTTCATTGCCTATTTGTGGAGCTAATGATTTTAAGATCTGGATGTTTAGATGCTGTTTAAATATTATAGCTACACCGCCTCCTTTCTTGTTTAGCTGGTCTACTCTTAGTATGCCGTAACCGGTAAGGAGTATTTGCTCACTGGTAATGTGAGGTTTTAGCCAGGTTTCGGTCAGGATGACTATGTCTGGGGAGTACAAGTCTATGGTGGTATGGAGTTCATGGACTTTGTTGGATATACTTTTAATATTTAGGCTTAGTAGAAGGAAGTCACTTGGCTTTCTATTGGCTGTGATATGGGAGAAGTTGTGGTTTCTAGTCTGATTATGAGGATTGGGGTTGGAGATGGTAGGGCCAGGGTTGGGGTGGATGTCTCCACTTAGGGCTAGTTTTGATATGCATGAGGTTATTAGTTTTTTCAGTTTTTGAATGTGTTTGTTTAGTAGGGAAGCTTTATGATTGTTCTCTGTGGGTAATAGTTATGGTGGGAGGGTTACTATGTTAAGTTGTAGGGATACTTTATGTTTGAGTAATATTGTTGGTAGAATATGTGGGGGGTGCATAGGGATGGTTCTTGTGTTGGTGGGAGGGGAGCTGAGTATGGGTGAGACATGAGTGGTGATGTGAGTAGTAGTACAGTGGTAGTGGTTGAATGGGGGAATGATGGAGCTTTGGTAGAATGTAAGATATGCAAGGAGAGTGCATGCAGTGAGCATAGGTAAGGTATGCTTGTACATGTTAGTTGAGGAGGTGTGATAGTAGTGGGAAGATGGAGGAGGTAGTGTTGGGTTAGCGCTGTGGTTGGCTATTGGAAAGATGGGAGGGGTTTGTGAGTGTAATAAAGGTAGGACCACTGGGGGCGGGAGGGAATAGCGGGCAGGGTGGGGAGCTGAGCGGGTAGAGACTCTGTTAGTTGCTCTTATGAGGGGGCTGGAAACAATCAGGTAACAAAGTAAACTGATAAATGAACATATGATAGTGACAAAGGGTGGTTGTAGTTTTAAAAATGGTGCATGCCACAGGTAATATTTATTAACTTTGGGATTGGCTTAAGGTAATAAACAGGGGAGGGGGAGAACAAGGGTGTGAGAAGGCAGTTCTTTTGTACTGCTGCTAATGAGCCAAAGCAAAGACAAGTTTGTGTTTATGAAACAATCAGAATTGACCAAGGACTGCCCTGAAACTGTAAGTCATTTCTTAACCATTTCTCAGGTGGAAAAGCAGGATAACCTTGTATCAGTAGGCTACTGTGGTCTCAGTTTAAATCAACAAACACACAGTATTGATCAGTTATGTATACTATTTGCTAACAGAAGGGAATAAGAGAGAAAGTGGAAGATGAGTGTGTGTGTGTGTGTGTGTGTGTGTGTGTGTGTGTGTGTGTGTGTGTGTGTGTGTGTGTGTGTATGTGTGTGTGTGTGTGTGTGGGGGGGCTGCTTATAAGCCAAAGCAGAGTGCTCTCCAGGGGAAAATGAATATTGGCTCAAACAGGTAGACACATACTCAAAGTTAACTTTAGCTGTTTGCAGACAGTTCAGACCCGGACTGTGCTTTTCTTATAAGAATGATAAAGGTGGTACCGCAGTTGAATACTTAAGAGTGGTGTTAGGTTGCAGAGACACTGAGCTCCTCATGTGGCCTATAGCAGAGTGGATTGTAGTTTTTACTACAGTTTCCTCCTTCTGTTGTAGAGTTTGTTTATGGCAGGGGACAACCAGATTGGCTTCCTTTTTAGGAGGAGAGTGTCTTGGTTTTATTGGGTATGGCAAGATCCATGCATTTGTGTACGTGTTCATGCAGTGCATTGGTGTATGATTCTGCAGTCACGCAACTATTCTCCATTTGCATGGGTGCTGTAAAGTTAGCCACCTCTGTTTTTAGGATCCCAAAGTTAGCTTTGGAGAAGCTTTTCATGGTTGTTACCTTTGTTGGGGGGGGGGGGGGGTCACAGGTCTGTGGATTTCCAAGGTGATTAGTTTGTGGTTGGATCTAACCAGGGAGGAGCTGACTACTGGTATAGAGCAACGGTCACCCATGTTAGTAATGACCAGGTCAAGGATGTTGCTACCTCTAGTGGGGGTAAGAACAAGTTGGTCCAGGGCACTGGAATTAATGAACTCCAGGAAACGTTGGGCAAGTGTATTAGTACATGAGTAGTTTACCCAGTTAATGGAGGGGTAGTTGAAGTCGCCTAGTAGGAGAGTGTTAGGTTGGACTCTAATATTCTCCAGGGTGCTTAGGAACATGGAGTGCGAGTCTTGAGACATGGTTGGGGACCTATAGCAGGCTATGACCTGAATTGCTTTCTTACCCAGTGTTAGCTGCACCCGAAGTATCTCTGATGTCCTATTTCTAACCTTTCTTTTCTGTAAGGTTTTAGAGAATGTAGTTTATGTGCAACTGTATTTTTATCTATGGGACAGGTTTTGTTATGAACATAGCACTGAAACAGCCCCAGTTAGGGTATATTATTTACCAATGCCTACTGGCAGTCATTAATTAGGTGATATATACCGGATTGCTGGCATAATGGATATCAGTTGCCTAGAGTTCAGAATAAAAAGAAAAAATAAAATATGAGAAAATCTTCTTAAATGAATAAGGAGTGCAGGTTTTCACATTTCTTGTTCAGGTAAAATAATTATCTTTTATTTAATGTGCTTAATCATGACACTAAAAAACAGCAGATTCAACATCACTATTAAGTTATCACAGAACAAAAGGCCTGTTTGTGTCCTGCCTTTTAAACACTGTCTTCTTGAATGAGACAAGGCAGCCCACACATGTAACACTGTAGGAATGATTAAGAAAACAACACAATGTGCATTTCAGGCAAGAGACTAGAACTGTTATTCAGTCTTGGTCCTACTGGATCTCTTGTCATCTTTTGATGCAGTGGACCATTTGTCATCTTTTTTTTCAGTGGACCATGAGATTTTAATAGACAAGTGAAGCTCTTCCTGCATCTCAAACGTGGTCCAGGACTGGTATTGCCCCCACAGGGTAGTGTCTGGCATTAAAACTTGCAAGGCGGTGTCTGCGATTAAACACTCATAGGGTAGTGTCGGGATTACCTCTTCAGATTATTTCACTCTTCTCTGTGAGGTTCTGCATGGTTCTATCTTGCACCATTACTTCTTCTCTGTATATATGGTTACTTTATAGAAGGACAGGTTTGTCCTATTGTTCCTATCCTGATGACTTGCACCTCTAATCTATATCTGACATAAACAAGCCATCCGACAGTTTGGAACAAATCTGTCACTGGATGGTTGTCAACCATCTGAGGCTCAATCCTTTGAAGACAATTGCCATGACCATACATGCCACCTTGACCGATTTGTCTGCTCCACTTTTCCTCCCCTTTATAACATACTGTGGGGACAATCTGGACTTTGTACTGAAGACGCAAACCTTGGGTGCCATCCTTTATAACATACTGGCACTAAAGGATCAGGTCTCACAGAAACATCTCCCTAATTAATGTCCTCATTCCAGTCCATAAATGTTTTCACAAATATGAAAAGTTATGTATATTTCCTTAACTAGGAATAAAAGTTACCTGATTTTTTTCTAAATTTTCTAAAACATAAAGTGCGGGTGTCAATGGCATTTTTCTTTATCATTATCTAAGGTCTCAGCTGATGCCACGTAGTGGCTTGTAACACACTTTTTTCTTACAATATTAATAAATATTGAAATAAGCCAACACTGTGGCACAGAGGGGATAAAGCCCTAACTACAGTCTAGGCATCCTAGATTTGTTTTCCAGTTCCAGCATCTGAGGCACTGGCAGGGAGAAATAAGTATAAATATCCTGGAGGGTAAGGTGTCTGTCAAGGTGTTCCCCTGTGGAAGGTTTGGTCCATAGAGAACAGTAGTCCTCAGATATAAGAGAAAAACACAGTGGAGAGGGGATCCTTGGGGGAGGGGGAGAAGTCATATGTGAATAATCCCTTGGATTAAGTAGTCAACAGCATGACCCTCACCAGATGCCTTTAGATTCCATTCTGGCCCCAGGCTTAGAACAGACATAATCTAGGGAAGTGGGAGGGTCAAGTAGACCTGGCGATAGGGGTAATGTGGTAGCTGGAAATAATGAAGCAATAGGGGAACAAATATACACACACTCACATATCTATAAATACTGTCTTTCTTCATAGTAAGTGAAACATCTGTAATGTAATTTTTTTGACAAATGCAGTGTAAACTTCTGTGAACCAAAATGTCTTTTCACATCATGCTCCTGAAGAAGAAGATGGCATTCTATATGTCAGTACTGGAGAATTAATCAAAGCACTTGGAGTGGGAAAAGAACCCACAGCCTCCTGATCTTGTGTCATTGAAGGTGAGTGTGCTACCTGCAGAGACACTGCAACATAAACAAGCATTCTATACATGACAATCATACCTTTGAAACTAGAACAGAAGAACATCAGGAAACCAAAAAAAGAGGCACATCTCCAACACAACAGCAGATTATGCATAGTCTCAAGATCTGACTGCAAATAGCAATTTATGTTATGTACAGCAATCAAAGTAAGAGCCAAAGAAACTTCCAAATGTATATATAGACCCTTTGTATGTGCATGATACATCAGACCCTCTGCAGCCCACATCATTGTCTCCTTCTGACACTTGTATTGTCATGTTAACTTCAGGCATTATTTAACAGTTGTTTGAGGGGCCATGATTGTTGTGTACTACCAGTACAGAGGATTGCAGCACATCAATGCATTCGATGGTTCGAAATATTCCATTTATGCAGAGTATCAGCTGCATGCAGTTGACATCTATGTACTGCCCAGAAGGTATGCACTTTGAAGGTGTTATGGAAGCACACCTTCTCTCAGAGGAAAGAATGTGACTAGAAAACTGCTAGCTTAAGAATGCAATGAAGATATTCGAAACAAAAGTAGTGATGGCAAGTAAGAACTTCAGGCACTGGAGAAAGAGAAGTTGAACTGAGAACCGAACATTATAATTCTGTATTCCTTTTTGTTTATTTTCATTTCACGTACCATCAAATAATACTTAACTTGACATAGGTAACAGGATTATAACTGATTTCAGCAGTACTATGTGTTTTAAGTGACTTCAAGAACTGTCATCATGGTTTCAGTTTGCTTCTAACAATGTCTCAAAAACTCATCTTGTATTCAGCAGTTATGTAGACACTATTTCTTATGTCTAGCACCTTATAATAGCAGTAGCAATTGGTGTGTGCTTTTGCCAACCTGGTGACTATACTGCATGTGCTTCTGGTATTGATCTGGCATGTATCACATTTAGCCACGCATGATATCGCATTTAGCCACATATCATATCGCATTTAGGCATGTATCATACCGCATTTAGTCATGTATCAGATCACATTTAGCCACATATACCACAGCATCAATGTCCTGCATTGTGAAGAATGAATCATTAGAAAATAAAGAAATGCTTGCAGCAGCAGCATTTAAGAACTTTATTTTTTTATTTTAAAAAATGCTTATAAAATCAGCAACTGCTTTGTTCAGCATATAAGCTAAGTAAAGCAAATTAGCAGTGATGAACGTAATAAAACTTGTTTAAATACCCCCTCCCCACAAAGGCAGAATAATCAGATGGAGGGGGACACATTAATGAAACAGATAGATGTATCCTACGAAGAAGGGAAGTGGGGGTTCAGGTAGATGAAGTGTAGCTCTATGACAGGGATTGGAAGTTCACCTTAGCACATACCTTCATATAATAAATAGTGACAGGAGGAGGAGAACGACACCAGTTTGAGTTGTCTATGATCTCAGTCTAAAAGACTGCATTTATTTTAAATCTATTATTATATCCAACCCTAGATGAGGAAAGAAAAGGATTTTATAAAAAAATAACAGAATCAAAGTGCACTTCATTTGATTACATTTGATCACAAACTACATGAAGAGTAGAAGGACTCAGCATAATCATTGTGGTGAATTATTTAATGTGCCCAAAGTGAATGTTCCTTGCTACTAATGTTGTTGTTGTGTCTTTCGGCTTTTCCCGGTTAGGGTTCGCCACAGCAGAATTCCGGTCCGCTAATGATTGGCAGTAGATTTTTACATGCTGAGTTGCCATCTCTGATGCATAACCTTCAACAAAGGTACGCCCATTCATGCATGTCTCCACACAGAAGACGCTCTAGCTGAGAATCGAACAGGACAACGTCTTACTGTGAGGCGAGAACGCTACCGCAGCACCACCACCACAGCTTCACAGTTCTACGTAGAAGATGGTATAAGGTGGAATATGTGCCCTCTGATCTCCTCCAGGAATTACACAAAGGACAATGTTAAGGCTCCAACAGCAACCCCAAATACACATTTAGATATACTCAAAGTAGTGCAAACTAACCTATTATCTCCCTCAAGAAATACATATGATACACTCAGCACATGCACAAAAGTACTCCAACAAGTTCTAATACCTTAAAAGTAGACAGTAAGATCAAAGATTCCCGTAACAGAACCCAATGAAGGCTGTCCCACAAAAAACTTTAAAATTTAATAAACGAGTAGCAAACAAATACACGAAATACATAGAACTAGTTAAGCGCTTTCATTTCCTCAAAACAACGGAAAATTTTCGTGAGTTTTAATAACTTCGGACTGAAGAGTTTGTTTGACAGTGACGTTTTTTGTGGGACAGCCTTCATTGGGTTCTGTTACGGGAATCTTTGGACTGAAGAGTTTGTTTGACAGTGACGTTTTTTGTGGGACAGCCTTCACTGGGTTCTGTTACGGGAATCTTTGGACTGAAGAGTTTGTTTGACAGTGACGTTTTTTGTGGGACAGCCTTCACTGGGTTCTGTTACGGGACTCTTTGACTTTACTAGTTCCTTTTCCCGTTTTGCCATTAACGGTGTTGCCAGTGGACAGTAAGAACAATTAAAAGCTAGGTAAAAACAGATCTTCATCTCTACGTTCCATCTTACACAGGAAAGACACTGTAAGTACAAACATAAAGTAGCTTGTTTCCCACTAAAAAGGCGGGTTAATACATTACCAGTGCAGCATAATTCATGACATATTTCAAACTCATATTTTCCCAACATATGCTGTCAGATTTTAAATGTAGACAACATTTACTGATATAACTTTTTACAATGTCTGATTCTTAAGAATGTCAGGCAATTAATCGGTAAATAAAGTAAGTACAGATAAAATAAGACTTTAAAAATATTTAGTTAATAAATAGTTTATAGTTTTATAAGATAAATGTTTGCATGAGTATCAATGGCTGGGAATAATGATCAGACACTTTAGGCCATTTCTTGTTCTTCTGCTAAGAGAAATCAAAGAAAGGCTGAGTACAAAGTCTTCAGAATCAACTTCCCAGCAATTTATGCTTACAAAAATCAATCCATCAGGAGGTAAAACAAAGGACAATCTTAGATATCAGTTCCTACAAAAAAAAGTATTGCACATTGCTTCCACCTTGCAGATAACGCTATAGCAAGAAGGTTATGACTGATTTTTTACAGTGTCATTTCCCAAGATAGAAATGGCAGAAATTCACATAGCTGACAAAGCATATCAGACTGTAATAAACTGCAATAACATAAATAATAGCAGATACACAACATATTTCAACTCCATTGTATGTAAACATGAAGCTGCTCACTGGACCCACAGTATTCTACCATGCGGAGCCACCCACTGCCCATATCTGGTTGCCTGCCAGGATTAAAAAATAAATAAATAAATAAAAATGTACTTAATCATACAGCATCCAGCATGGCTGCTCCTCTGCATCATATGTGATTTTAGAAAACTTGAAATTAACTGTAAGTGCCTGTTTTTGCTCTTATATTGCAATTTTAATTTGTATTTGCATTCTACTGTCTGTTTGATTGTCTGAACTCATTTTTGCCTCATTTTACTTTATATTGTGCTAGTTCAGCTGTAGCATAGTCCAGTTCTGGGTGTGCTGTTTGTGGGTCTGTTTTGCAACTTCTGAGCATCAAGTTCAAGCCATCTTTGTTGGTGAAGGCCCTTCTGCATCCTGGTGGGAGAAGAGTGCTGTCTACATCCCATCTAATCAAAGGTGATTGGACTAGAGCTCAGAGAGAGTGTCCTTATTGGCTAGTTTGAGTTAAAAGGGTTATTTCTTGTTTTATTTAAGTCCTGTGGTTGTGCTTGTTTGCATGTAGTACACCATCATGCACTGACGCGTAGTGGTGGTTACTCTTGGTGGTAATAGACAACATTTTTGTTGTTAAATTTTCCCTTAGCACTTTACTTCTGGCCCTCCAGAGGTTTTTTTGCAGCCCTGGTCTACTGTCGGGTGGAACAGGAAGCCTAGCCTCAGAGGTACCAACACACCTGTCACCCACTAGCCATGTCTAAGTGAGACCTCTTTTCCTGACCATATTAATTTACCTAACATTATGGACAGACAATTTCCCACGTTTTCTCCATCTAGCTTGGTCAACATGGACATCCAGAGGCAGTGTAGCAACTGCCTCATGTTCACCAACAACCCTCTACTTCTAGTCCACACAAACTCAACATGTGAGAGATGCAACTATATTAAGAACCTTGAATTCATGCTCTCTCACACACCAATCAGTACATATGACAATGAGCGGGTTGCCAGTATGCATACCTCACCTCCACCCAAACCCACATCACACATACCTACATATGCAGAGGTCCTCACCAGAAACAAACCTAAATACCAGAGACCTCCCAAACACAAAAACAAGCAGGGTACACATACTTCCTCTGCAGAACACAATACATATAATAGTCATGCACCAGTGTCTCACCTGTCAAGACCTTAAGGCAAAACACAAACTCAAACGTATTAATCTTAGATGATTCCATCATGAGACCCACAGATGTCCCTCTCACCAGGTTGGATAAGGAAAAGTTCATGGTCAGTTGTCTATCAGGTGCCAGGATATGCCATATCACACATGCACTCAAGACTCTCAACAACAGTTACTGTTATGACTCCCTCACAGACCATGTCGGTGTGAACAACTTCAGACGTACCTCTCTGGACTATATGAAGAGAGACATGACTGAGCTCTCGGACTATGTGTCTCAGGCAGGTATGTCCTAGCCTTAAGCAGCATTTTAACCTCACCTAGGATGATGCCTCAATACAAACAGAAAATGATTGACTTCAATCATTGGCTTACTTTCTGATATCATTCAAAGCAGATCCAGTATCTGTCAGCCTGGGATGACATGATCGACAGACCTCGATGCTTTGTCACAGATGGTCTTCATCTGTCACCCCTAGGATTTTGTCTACTGGCTAAGACTCTTGCCACCCTCGTAGTGCCTTTTTTAGGCAGTGTCTCAAGGACAAAAGTCCTGACATAAAAATTCCATCTAAAAACAACCTCAAGGTTATGCTGTTAAACACTAGAACCTTTAACATGAAACTGCACTTACTGGAAGCAGTTCTCACCTTGGAAGACGCAGACATTTGTGCAGTTCCAGAGACCTCATTCAAGGATGTGGAGAGCACCCCAGCCATACCAGGTTACAGCTCCTTCCACACATTCAGACCACAAACTGAAGGCATGAAAACTAAAGGAGGCAGAGTATCACTATTCATTAAAGATAAATACACCTCCAGATTGGTTAAACAGTATGATTCCCTGGAGACACTTCAGGAGGCATTAACTGTTGGTAGGACACCTATTCAAGTTATTTCCAGCTACAGGACCCCCAACATGAATCAGGACACCCACTCTGTCTATTCGGACCTACTTGAGTCTTTCAAGATACATCCGAACACCATGGATTTGGGTGACTTTAAATTACCCATCCATTGACTGGGTAAATTACTTGTGCTCAAACTCACTTGCCCAAAGGTTCCTCGACTTTTTTAACTCCAATGCCCTGGACCAACTGGTTGACACCCCCACACGGGGTGCTTACCAATATAGGGAAACCTCTGTAGCACCACCACTGTGAAGTCTTCCCTGGTGAGATCTGACCACAAATCAGTAGCATTTGAAGTAAATATCACACCTGACCCCCTCCCAGCAGAAAATAAACTAATAAATTCTCCAAAGCAGATTATAACCTCTTACAGGATGGTATAAATAGCTTCACTGCACCTCCCTCCTCAGAAGGAACTGGCAACTATACCAAGTTCTACACCAGTGCTTTATACAAACACCTGTATAACTGAATTGACTCAGTTGTACCTGATATGATCAAAACAAGCTCCTCAAGGAAGAGAAAACCTGCCTGGTGGACAAATGTCATTAACAGACTTTACAATAAGAGGAAGAAATTGCTGTTTAAGACTAAGAGGGAGTGAGCCCTAAACTGGAAACATTCCTTCCTCAGTTTAAACTAGCCAATAGGATGTCTTATGAAGTCCTCCAAAGCAAACTATGAATCCATATTAGCTTCCTCAACCATAACGCGTTCTTTAGTTACATCCGTAACCTAAAAGGAAAGGCCCAGATTTGTGAAAACTTGTAGTTAATGATACCACATATAATGAGCCTGTGGACATAGCTATCCTGTTGACCGACAGGTTCTGTGAAAACTTCACTCCCCTGTCCCTGCCACATGTACCCCAAGACATCCCTACCACCTGTCCTCTACCTTGTATCTCTAAAGAGCAGGTCTTAAATGTTCTCTCTAATGCCAAACACATAGCATCTGTAGGACCTGATAACATCACAGCCTGTGTCCTACATGAGATGAAACAAGAATTAGCAACACCAGTGGGTACTCTTTTCAATCATAGTCTAAGCACCAGTTTTGTCCCAGCTGAATGGAAAATGGCCACCATTATTCCCTTACACAAAGGTGGTGCTTCCACTGACCTCAGGAACTATAGACCTATTAGCCTGACTAGCCTTATCTGCAAGGCCATGGAGTGAATCATCATGGGCCTTATCAACAAAGATATAGGTAATCTCCAAACACTTGATGCTACTCAGTTTGGATTTGCCAAAGGGAGATTATGCCTGTTAAACCTGGTGGACTTCTTCAATACAGTCACCAAGGCCCTGGACAAGAGGAATTCTGCACATACAGCCTACCTAGACTGAGCCAAAGCATTTGACACTATCCCCCACTCAGGCATCATTGACAAACTCACCCAGCTAGGTATCAACTCTTATATCATTACATGGGTCACTAACTGACTCATTGATAGAACCCATATAGTCAAAATAGGGGAATCCACCTCCAACAGCAGACATGTAACCAGTGGTGTTCCACAGGGAACAGTCCTGCGACCTCTACTGTTCAGAATCTATTTCTCTGAAGTACAAGCAAAAACTAAAGGTCTGTGGCTGACAAAGTTTGCTGATGACTGTAAACTGGACCGGTCATAGAGTATTCAAATGATGTCAACATCCTACAAGAGAGACTTACACAAACAATTGATTGGTGCCAAAGTCATGGCCTTAAACTCAATGCAAAAAATGTATTATCATCCCTTTTGGTAAGAGTGATGTTCTTTCCTAACTACCACATCAATAGCAACACCTTAAATACACACTCAGTGGTGAGAGACCTGGGCATACAAGTTGACAGCAACCTTACCTTTGACCACCATGTCTCCACAGTGGTAAGAAGGGAATTCTATATTGTTCATCTCATAAGTAAGAGTATTGCCTCCAGAAAAAAAGATGTTATAACCTCCCTGTACTCTTCTCTCATCAGGCCAATAATTGAGTACAATGCCCCTTTTGGTATGTACCTTTCCAGCAGCAATTAGAGAAACCACAATAGTTCCTCACAAGGAAAATTCAAGGTCTTCAGCATCTGTACTATGTGGATCATTTGAAATCACTGTCACTTTATTCTGTTTCATACAGACTACTCAGAGGCGATCTCTGCCTTGCATACAAGGCAATCTCTGACCTTGCTTTACTGGAAATGCTGCATATCTGTAAGTCAAATGGCACATGGGTTACTCACTCTAAAGACCTTAACCTGGTTTGTGACATTAATAGAACCTGCTGGAAAGACACATTTATCTCCCAGATGTTACATCTTTGGAACAGACTCCCACTTCATGTCAAACAGAGCACCTCATTGGCCTTGTTCAAATGCAATCTGGATGATTGGATGGGCAACTGTAAATTCACCCCAGGTGTTCCATCTGTGTCCCTCTTGGACAGGGGCAATAGGTGCTGATCGTGGAAATATGGGTAGAACTTGGCTTGGCTTGTAAGGTCCCCTAGGGTCATTAGCGTAGTAACTTCCTATGATCCTATGATTCTACACCGGCTGCCAATACAACTTCAGACCATCTATGAAGTTCTGGTGATAATGTACTTAGCCCTGTGTATCCAGAGTCACCCTTACATGTATGACCTTTTGATAAATTGCTGGCTATCCTGTTCCCTGTCATTAGTTTTTCAGGGACTGCTGGATCTTCAGGAGTCATAGCTTGATAACTGTAGCCTTTCTGTCTTTGCTTATCAAGGTATCTGCATCTTGAATAGGCTGGGTCTGTATTACTTCATCAAAGAGTCATTTCAATGAAGATGACTTCATCAACCACAAATGAGCAAACTGACTTTCCATGAATGTTCACTACAGTAAAAGACTTCACCAGGGAAAGGAAGCAGTTGGCCAACAGCACAACATTGCCCTTTTCCCCACCATAGTGCGATGTCAGAGTTGGTATATATATTTGGGGGGGGGGGGGTGGGAGCGCAGCCCCCACTTGGGTGAGTTTGATATACTGGAGTTTGTGTTCTGATATGGTGTTGGGCCACACCCACTGGTGAATTTTTTTTCAATGGGTTTGTTCACGAAAATTCAGTTCTTTGATTTGGGGTCGACAAAGTCAGCTTAGAAATGACTTTTTGATGATGTAATCTTCTTCTTCTTCTTTCGTCATTTTCCTGGTTAGGGGTCGCCACAGCGGATCACCTGTCCGCTCATGATTGGCAGTGGAGTTTTACAGTGCCAAGTTGCCAACCCGGCACCCAACCTTCCACAGAAGGCACACACACACACACACACACACACACACACACACACACACACACACACACACACACACACACACACACACACACACACACACACCTAGGGCCAATTTAGAGTGTCCAATCCACCTACAGCATGTCTTTGGGATGTGGGAGGAAACTGGAGCACCCGAAGGAAACCAACGCAACCACAGGGAGGACATGCAGACTCCACACAGAAGGCACACCAGCCAAGGATCAAACCAGAGAACTTCTTACTGTGAGGCGGCAACGCTAACTGCTGCACCACCGCGGCCACCCTTTTTGATGAGGTAATATAGACCTGAATATGTCAGCTGCCTGGCTGAGAGGTCCAGCACTGAAGGTAGCTTTTAGATTAAGAGCCCTTTAAAGACATCTTTTGGAAGTGACTGATATGTATACTATATGTGATATGATATGTATTCTGTTAACACCTTACATTACTTTCTAATTAGAAATCCTGTTCATATTATACTCTAGCTTTTAGAATAATATATTTCTACTATACTTACAGTGTTGTCTTATCATATGTAAGAGATAATTTTAACTGATTTTTATACATTTACTGTCATTTATTTTATGATGTGCTTTTTTCTTTTAAAACCATGCCCACCCAAATGGCCTAATGACATCTCTAATGCCACTGCATACCTGCTAACATGTGCATTATAATTGCATCCCCTTCTCCTTGTTCATGTCTCCTGCTTCTACACAGGTTCTCAGCTCATATCATCCAGCAATTGCTACAGCCCTTGTAGATTGTCTATTGCTGACTGAACTGAGGTGAGCAATTATATTCCTGTTGGAAAAAAACACCTTTACAATCACTAGAAATTATTTATCTTAGTTTACACCATCAATACTCTTTTTATGGCACTTAAAAACTGCATCCACTGCTGTATGATAATCTTAGAGAAATCATGATCCACAAACACCATTGTCTTCCTACCAGAGCATTAAAGCCATGAAAAGACATGCTCTTTCATGTACTGAGTTACAGACTGAACCAAGATCACTCTCAGTTAATTGTGTACTCTGTCAGCCATGAATAACAGTAATCTCCAGGGCAGGCCACTTCAATGACCACTAGTTTTCACAAACTCCAGTCATATCCTTCACTTGCTGGTATCCAGCTCAAATGCACATTTCTCCTCCTTACCTTGTCTTAGGGTGCTATCAATTTCTGGTATATATAGAATATTTGATTGCTCACTTTCATGGACTTTATTTGAACATCCACCATCAGATTTCTATTTCAGAAAATCACTAGTCCTCTCTTAATGACTTCATCTTTGTAGCATAATGACTGAACAGTCCAGATACCATTGCCTCTTCTGTCTGACCGCTTTCAAGAAGCCTTCCATTCCTGCTTTCCAAAGTTACAGTGCTTTTTAAGGAACTTTCCATTCTTGCTTTCATAGTCTCAATGCCTTTCAAGGAACCATCCATAGTCTCAGTGCCTTTCAAGAAGCCATACATTCCTGCTTTCCATAGTTTCAGTGCCTTTCAGGAAAGTGCAGTTGTGTAAAATCTTACCATAATGGTAGATGTCCTTGCCTTCAGTGCTGCAGTATTCTTAACAGATGGGATTCCCTGCTGTGGAAGCCCGGGCATCCGGCCAGTCTGCCAAAGACTACTTGTTGCTTTTAAAAGGTACTCTGAATGTCACCCAAATGCTCCTTGCATAGTGTAGGGCATAAAGGTGCCGTTTAGGTCTACCATAATCAGAACTGAATGCCCCAGTAGGAAGACAATCCAAGTAACCCAAGATGTAAACTGTGCATCCAGGAAGGCACTAGACTATGGGGGGTGGAGGGAGGGAGCGAATACTGCAGCAGTGAAGGCAAGGACATCTATTATTATGGTTAAGATTTTACAGAACTGTGCTATGTTCTTAAATTCACTGCTGCTGTATTCTTAACAGATGGGAGAGTGCCAAAGCTCAAGAGGAAACTTGGGAGGGGGAAGGCACAGAAGAGCCCCCTAAAAAGTCATGAAGAATGGCAGTAGCAAAACCAGGCTTAGCTCTAGAGATACCATCCAGCTTGTAGTGCTTGGTAAAGGTATGCACAGAAGTCCAGGTAGCTGCCTCAAGAATAGAATTAGTATCTAAGCCATTGGAAAAAAGCACCTGAGGAAGCCACAGCTCTGGTAGAATGATCCTTAACTGAAGAAGGAAGGCTCTTGGCATGAAAAGTGTAACAAAAGGAAATAGCTTTAACAATCTAAGAAGAAATATTTTGCTTTGATGCAGCATGTCCAAAAGATCTAGGATGAAGAGAAACAAATAACTGATCAGATTTTTTAATAGCCTTAGTCTTATCCAAATAAACCCTGAGGTCCTTTGCATATCCAAAGTATGCAGCACTCTCTCACTGTCAGATTATGGACAGGGGAAAAAAGTAAGGAGAGTAATAGACTCATTCAATGAGAGCTCATTAACCACCTTAGGCATAAAAGAAGTGTTAGCATGCAAGGGCACCCTGTCCTCATGGAAGACCAATAAAGGAGAACAAGCCATAAAGGCCTACAGCTCAGACACCCATCTGGCAGAAGCAAGAGCTAACAAAAGAACAGACTTCCATGAACAATGTAGCAAGGAAATTGAAGCAGCAGGCTCAAAAGGAGCCTGAGTCCACTTCTTCAAATCAAAATTAAGATCCAAGGGAGGAGGAACAGGCTTCCTGTGAGGTGTAATATTAAGGATGCCTTTAAGAAACTGTTTCACCTCAAATCTAGAAACTAAAGGAGGAGAAAAAGGCAGACAAGTAGAGATAGCTGATATGTGGGCCTTAATAAAAGACTAGGCCAAACCAGCATTGAGCAACTCACATAAATAAGAAAGAACCAAAGGAATGTCCACAGTAAGTGGGTCCAGGTTACGAGAGAGACACCAAATAGAAAACCTCTTTCATTTGGATAAGTAGGATTTCCTGGCCTCCTACAGGACTTGCAGCATGTCCTCAGAAAAAAAGGTATCTGTGAGGAATCAAAATCCTATCACCCACCATGTCAGTTGAAGCGTGGACAGGTGGGGATGGATGAGAGATCCCTTGTCTTGTGTGATTAGAGCCACCCTGTGAGGTAACCTGTGATGATTTCCCCTAACTAGATGCAGACGTAGAGGGAACCAGTACTGTTGTGGCCAAAAAAGAGAAACCAACAAGATTTTGGAGCATCCTATTGAATCTTAAACAGGACTTTTGCAATAAGAGGAAGGGGAGGGAATACATAAAGAAACATCCCCTTCCAAGAAAATGGGAGGGCATCCATCTTCCACACCAGAGAACCTGGGACTCTGACACAAAACAGAGGAAGTTGTCTGTCCAGATGGGAGGCAAAAAGATCCACTTGAGGAGTACCCCACTGGTGGATAATGTCCATAAACACAAACCTGTGAAGCATGGGACTGAGTTAAGGACCTGCTCAGAGTGTTTGCCACAATGTTCTGACCGGAAGAGATATAAACTGCCTGAAGTATTACTTGATATTCGACAGCAAGAACTCATACCAGAAGTGCCAACCAGCAAAAAAGATAAGATCTCTTATCTCTCTGTTTGTTGATATACTGCATCACTGTGGTATTGTCTGTGAATACCTTGAGAGGTCCTGGAGAGAAAAGAGAAAGAAAAGCCTGAAGAGCTAGCAGAAGATTTCTCATCTCTTTGACATTGATGTGCTCCTTCTGCTGATGAGGCAACCACATCCCCTGTACTTTTAGGGAGTCAAATGTCATCCCCCATCCCATGTCAGAAGCATCTGTGAACAATTCCTGAGAGGGAAGAGGGAGATGAAAAGGGATCCCTGGATTTAGAGACAACTGCTGAATCCACCAATGAAGAAGAGGAACTACAAAGTCTAGAGGATGTGCATGTTGCAACCACACTGATTTCAGAAACCACTGAAACTTTCTCATGTGAAGTTTGGCCAGAGGGAGCATCAGAATGGTGAATGCCATGAAACACAGGGCTCTGAGAAACTCCCTGGCTGTAATAGAGGCCAGGGGAAGAAGACTTTGAAAGAAAGAAATGAGAGCTAAAACTTTTGGAGGTGGCAGGGAAGCAAGCATTGACACCGTCTGAATGCTGCAACCAGGAAAAACATGATAGTGAGAAGGAGTCAGTGAAGACTTTTTGAAATTTATAGTGAACCACAGGCTCTGAAGAAGGGAAACAGCAAAATGAAGATTTTGCAAAAGGGTCGCTGGAGAGGATGCCTGAATCAACAGGTCGTCTAAGTAAAGAAATATTTGGATCCCTTGAAGGCTACAGAAAGCAATCACAGGAGCAAAGCATTTGGTAAACACCAGTGGGGCAGTAGAAAGACCAAATGGCAAAGCAGAGAACTGAAAAAATGACAGGAAGCAGCAGTGAAACACAAAAACATCCTGAAAAGAGGGTGGATTTGAATATGGAGATAAGCATCCTAGAGATCCAGAGACAACATATAGGCCTGAGTGAGGAAGACAGGAAACAGAATCTGAAGGGACAACATTCGAAAGGAAGGCACTTTTAGAAAAGTGCTGAGATGGGAAAAGTCTAGAATAGGTCTGTAAGTGCCCTCTTTTCTGGGCACTAGAAAGAGTCTAGAGTAGAGCCCTTTCTGCCTTTGGGACACAGACACATCTTGAATAGTACCATGACTAAAAAGATTTTGAAATCTTTCAAAAGAAAAGGCGAAAGCCACATAACTATGGGCTAGGCTTATAAATGCCCTTGGGCAGATAGCCTAGTATGAACCTATGAACCTATGAACCTATGAAGAACTTCTGGGAAAAAGGGTAGTTGTTCCTGAGGAGGCTGAGAAATGCCCATAAAAGGAGAATGGAATTTCCAAATCATGAAGTACCCCTGATGAATAATCGACAGAACCCAAGAATCCTGACTGATTTGAAGCCAAACAGGAAAAGAAAGAGAAAGGCGAAGAGGAAGAGGAATGTGACTGGGAAGATATGGAGAGTCATACAGCAACTGGTTTGTTTGAAAAGAAAAGCTTCAGAGTCCCTGAAAACTGAGTAACCTTAGCAGGAAGATCCCATTTGCCACTCTTCCTACCTTTAGTAGCAGGGCGGGATTCCCTACGAACAAAGGAGCCTTAGCGGGGTACCAAAATGAAAAAAACATAAAACTATTTAAACCTCACATAAAAATGGAAGCAGTCACCTCCAAAAACGCTCACATAAGAATTTTATTAAGCACTTTTCATCCTAAAACCAGTGCCAGACTTCTTCAGATAAAAACTGACCTCCAAAATTTTTAAACTTTAAATATAAGAAACCATATGATCCCTTAATTAATAACATCATCTTAAAGACATATTCATATAACACTTATAAATGCAACAACATTATCATCTTTGATATGATTTAAATTTGAGAAAACTAATAACAGATAATGTGAGATTAAGGCCTGTGGTCTTGGCAGCATCAAAATGAACCTGCCAGAATAATTCTTTCATTTCTAAATTTAACCCAAAAGGGCCACTTCTCATATTGGGAGCTAATCTCTCTAACACTGAAAAACTAAAATAGTGACCAGAAAAAGCAATAACATGTCTTGCTAGGGCATTAATCGCATTGCCCTTAGAAATAGCATATAGATATTCTTTTATTCTTTCTTTCAAGTAACGTTCCTTCTTCTCTATATAATAAGCAGGGCAGCAGTCATATAAAGCAATATACACTACGCCCTTGCTATTACAGTTAGCTGAACTTTTAATTTTAAAAGTTTTTCCATTTATTATGATCTCACTGTCAGTTTTTACGTATTTACAAATATTACATATGTTGCACTTAGTAATTTCTTTCATGAGTTTATTACTGCTGGATTTTTCCTTCAGTTCAAAACAGTTTTTGAAAGTCTAGGCTCGTCTATAAATAATTGTAGGATGTTCACCTAACTTTTTTACCCATTCCTGATTCCCTTTTATTATAACCCATTACTTTTCAATATACTTTCAATGATTTTCTAGCCCATGGAAAAAGTAGTGAAAAAGGAACACCTATAATTCAACATGGATGATGACAACTAGTCACTGGGGTCAGCTACTCTGGGGCTAATGGTGGCATTTTGTACAACACTCTCCTTTCCATTAAATGTAGGGTTAGCTAAAATTAGGACATAGACATTACTATCTCATTTTGTCTTCACTTCTGTGGTCATGTTCTCGATAAGTGTCTCCAGATAACCTCTTCTGAAAAACATAACTTTCAAGTTATCACATTCCCGTATACAATTCTCAGTCTTAGTTATCATACGAGCAGCATGGACCAGTTACCCCTTGACCAGTGATTTCTTCTGCTTGAAAGGGTGTGCACTTGAAAAGTGCAAATATGTGTTAGAATAAGCAGGTTTTCTGAAAATGGAGGAGGATAGACACAAACCGCTAGTCTCTTTCTCCAACCAAACATTCAAACATGAAATCTGACCCTTCTTGATTTGATATGTAAACTTAAGAAAATCAGTGGTCTCATTAATATAGTCTAAAAACAAGGAAATTTCTCTTTTTCTGGGTCAAGCCAAATGATAAAAATGTCATCTTGATAGCGTACATAAAGTTTCCAAGAGTCAGTAAATGAACTATTAAACAAAAATTTCTTTTCCCAGGTGACCATGACGGCATTTGCATATAAGCCCCCACAGACTGGCCCCATAGCCACTCCTTTAGTTTGTAAAAAAGAATGAAGTTATTCTGTGGGACTATGTCAAGTAAATCCACATAAATGTTTATTTTCTCTTGTCCTAAATCTGAATAATCATCCAAAAATTCAGCAAACCATGCCAACCCTTTGGAATGCAGAATAATGGTATAAAGGTTGTTAACACTGATCGTAACGAAAACAACATCATGTTGTAGTACCAGCTTGTTACGTCACTCTAAAAAGGCACAAGAATATTTTATTAGATGTGGAACAGTTTCTAATGTTGCTTTCAAATGGAAATCCAAAAAGTTTGTGATCGGAGCTGTAGCTGAGTACCTTGCATCCATAATGGGTGGCATAGGAGGATTGTGGATGTTCTTATGGACCTTGGGAACTCCAAAAATTGTGGGGATCAATAGATTCTGTACTCTAAGAAAATGATATTCATCTTCATTAATTTGCTCCTGCATAACCATGTCGTACAATGATGTATACATTTTTTGTATGCCATGTTGACCTCATTTTTAGAAACTTGGGTGTAAGAGTAATCAAACAAACTGTCATACATTTTACCAGAATATTGAATGTTATCCATCAATACTACCCCCCAACCTTGTCCAGATTCATAATACGGACATTTTTCCTCTTTAAAAGTATGATACTTTCCAGTTCTTGTTTGGAAATGTTATATTCCATGTCAGTCCTTTGCTGGAATAACCTCTGCCTTATTTCCATCTCACAGACTTTCTTATATATGGTAAGCATAGGGTAAAGAGGGGGGTTGTATGTGCTAGGAACACACAAGCCAAGATGACTAGAACCAGTACTTTCCAACAGTACCTGTAGGTTCAAATTTCTTATATATAATTTCAAGTAAATAACAACATCTGCAATCCAATGATGCTGCCAAGTCCCCAGGTCTTAATGACACATTATCTATTATTAGTTTTCTCAAATTTAAATCATATCAAAGGTGATAATGTTGTTGCATTTTTTCAGTGTTTGTGTTTTAGTTTTATATTTGTGGTAATTTTGTTTGAATGACTTTTTACAATATGTCTTTAAGATGATGTTATTAATTAAGTGATCCTATGATTTCTTATATTTAAAGTTTGAAATTTTTGGAGGCAAGTTGTTATCTGAAGAAGTCTGGCATTGGTTGTAGGACAAAAAGTGCTTAATACAATTCATGTGTGAGATTTTTTTTTTTGGGGACTGCTTCCATTTTTATGTGTGATTTAAATAGGCTTAGCAGGGCAGTTTCTCTGAAATTTAGACACAGGAGAAAAAAAACACATATTTAAGCTCCTGTAAGGCCTTACCCTTATCTTGAAGGGACTTAAACAAACCATTAGCAGCTTCCCCAAACAAAAGTTTAGAATCCAGAGGAGCATCCATCAACATATCCTTAATATCATCAGGTAGAGGTTGAAGCCTAAGCCAATAATACCTCCTCATCATGGAACCAAAATCAGCAGCCGTGGAAGAGGCATCTGCTGCATCATAACTACATTTAATAGAATGACGAATGACTTGAGAGGAAGTTCCTAGCAAGGAAAGGACAGAAGTTTTATCCTCAGAGTCTGGAAAATCAGAAATAAGTTGACAGGCCTGAGAAAGAAGAGCCAACACATACCTAGACATATAGGACTGATAATTAATAGCCCTAAAATCTAGGGTAGAATAAGGGTAAACCTTCTTACCCCACCTTTCCATAGTTTACTATCCTTGTCAGAAGGCAATAACTTGGGTGAAGGAAGTAATTGAGACTGCTTATCAGAGACTACAGTCACGACAGAGGGGTCAGCAGCAGGACATTTATATAGAAAAGCACAGTCCTCAGGCACCCTATAAAATATGTCAGGCTTCTTGGGAGCAGGGAGGAGAGAATCGGGCATCTGAGAGGCATTGGAGAAAGCATCCAATATGGCAGTCAAGACAGGAGGAATAGCTGCATAGTTAGGAGAGTCTAAATTCAACAACTCATAGTACTTTTTATGGATATCAGAGACCTGAACACAATCCCACTTAAAAAATCCATCATCCTAGAGAGTGCGTCCCCAAAAGAAATTTCCTCAAAAGGAACATCTGGACTAATAGACTCCTCTTCCTCTGACCCATAGTCTAACGGAGAAGGAATCTGAGTACAATATGTCAGGGATTCATAATCTGAATCTGACTCATCCTCAGAAGAATCCTGTTCTCTAGGCCTTTTAAAGAGAATAGAGGACCAAGGAGGAGCAGGAACCGAAACCCCTAGAGGAGACTTTAATGACATTAAATCATCAAATAGCCCCTGGGTGAAGGCCTGACACTCACTTTGAGGAGCAGAAGAAACATGTTTATTTTTTTTCTTTTTTAAGGGAAAATCCCCTCAAAAAAACTGAGAAGGCTAAGACCCAGGACAGCAGTTGAGAACTGTAGTAGGAATTTCTTCCCTGATCAGAAACTGAGGAACTCCCCTAGGTCTAGCAGAAATACAATCAGCTGTGGTTCCCGCTGAACATCCAAGATGGATGCCTGCACAGACATGCTGCCAGGCAGACTCTCACCAGCTTCTGACATGGTTGGTGCAGAGAAATGACACAACACAGCCAGATGAGCCTCCGGGTTTGTAATGACCTCTGGAGAAACATCTGGCAGAGACTGAACAGCAGAAGATTCCTGTCATACCTTTTTCACTTTCTTCCCTAACAGCTGACCATCAGGTGAGAGATACCTTCCAGTGTATCTTTAGTGAGAAGCTTAAGATGCTGGTTATCAAGATACAACAAATGGGAAAGAAAGTCTTCTGTGAAGGCTTTTCAGAACAAATGCCTGACAAATAGAACAAGATGTATGGTCGTGGGCATGAGAAACTCTTAGACAAAAAAGACACTTATTGTGGCGGTCTTTATGGGGAGTGTGTCTCCCACACTGGCATTTACCCTTCCTGGAAGACATTAACCCCAAGAAGCCTTAAAAAAAAAGCAAGAAAAAAACAAAAGTCCCAACTGAGAATTTATTTGCAACTGCAACAGAAGTCCGCAAACAGGTGTAGGTAGTCCTGGAGAATGAAAGTGTTTTCACCTTTCAGAAAATGGACACAGGTAAATAAACTGATGGTACAAAGATATGTTCAGACTGGCGGCAAAGAAGTTCTGATTATGGTCAGCCTGAACATCAGCTTTATGCCCTATGATATGCAAGGAGCATTTGGGTGACATTAGACATACCTTTTAAAAGCAACAAGTAGTCTTTGGTAGACTTGTCGGACGTTCAAGAACACCATCTCTTAAGAATACTGCAGCAGTGAATATAAGGATATCTATCCATTCTTCCTTTCCTATAGTCTCAATGCCTTTCGAAGTACTTTCCATTCCTGCTTTCGTATAGTCTCAGTGCCTTTCAAGGAACTTTCCATTCTTGCTTTCCTATAGTGTCAGTGGTTTCTAAGGAACCTTCCATTCCTGATTTCCTATAACCTTAGTTCCTTTCAAGGAACTTTCCATTCCTGCTTTCCTATAGTCTCAGTGCTTTTAAAAGAACCTTCCATTCCTGCTTTCCATAGTCTCAGTGCCTTTCAAGGAACCTTCCATTCCTGCTTTCCTATAATCTCAGTTCCTTTCAAGGAACCTTCCATTCCTGATTTCCTATAACCTTAGTTCCTTTCAAGGAACTTTCCATTCCCGCTTTCCTATAGTCTCAGTGCTTTTAAAAGAACCTTCCATTCCTGCTTTCAATAGTCTCAGTGCCTTTCAAGGAACTTTCCATTCTTGCTTTCCAAGGAACCTTCCATTTCTGCTTTCCTATAATCTTACTGCCTTTCAAGGAACCTTCCATTCCTGCTTTCCTATAATCTCTGCCTTTCATGGAACCTTCATTCCTGCTTTCAATAGTCTCAGTCCCTATCAAGGAACTTTCCATTCTTGCTTTCCTATAGTCTCAGTGCCTTTCCAATGAACCTTCCATTCCTGCTTTCCTATAATATCAGTGCCTTTCAAGGAACCTTCCATTCCTGCTTTCCAGAGTTTCACTGACTTTCACTAATTGTTTCTTTCATTGGGTTAAGGATCGACATCAGCAGGGTGCCTCTTATTTTCAGCAAAAACATATTTTCTTTATTTTTCCCCACATCAGAAGCCATCATTCCAAAACTGATAAAGTTCTATACTTCTATTACCACAATCTTTTCAAAGAGCCCATTTTAAGTGCTACTGATGTATGTTTAATCATTGCACATAGCTAAATAGCTTAAGGGAGGGATCTAACGTGTGAAGCATCATGATGTTTCCCCTTCTGTCCTATCTTTATAATTCAGTATTGGCTTCACACAGGTTAGCAGCACAAATACTTTCTATTACTCCTTCTTCACCTGGGCTCCTTGAAAGCACTTTTTTGATAAATAGATTTTTGTAATAATTAAACCATTGCTACATGGGTATGGAAAACTGAATTCAGCACAATCACAATATTTTTTTTTTATGTCCATATACATACCTTAAAATGTGGAGCCTGTCATGAGGATGGAAAATACAATGCTAGATTACTGAATTGTTAAAATGTGGTTACCCAAAACTGATATATTAGAGAATAAATGGGAGTGAGAAGACATATGCCTGCATGTTTTAACGAGGTTTGGGAGAATGGATCAGTACCATTCTGCTACAGTTATATTACATATTCAGTAACTTCACGAAGACCATGCTTGAAGCTGGTAAGTTGGAAAGTAGCAATTTAAAGTAAAAGAAGGCAATGAAAAATGTTTGTAATCAATGGGAAGGAGAATAAGGTATGAAGCAGCACAGCAAAATAACTTTATTTGCCTAAGCTAGACATCAAATGTTAGGAAGGTTGTAATGTCAGAGGACTTTAAACTTCCTGAATCTGTGCCCATTTTACCACTTCAAATTGAAATTACCATTTGTTTTTTATGAATTATGAGGAAGTATTATTACCTTTAACCCTAGATGATTTCACCAAGTAGTGTTTTAATATTCATTTCTTCACCTCCAAATATTACATGCTTAGTTGTCATTTTACTTTTAAATATAATTTACGTCATATCCTTAGTTCATTGATTATATGTATTTAATAATATATATAACATAGGAGATGTTTATTTTGTTGAACTAAAGTAAGCCAAGTGCCACCTTATTATTGCCTGTTATCGTTTATTTAGGCAAACATCACTAATCTTTGTCAGCAGCAGTTCAGGGTCATATTATTTGCCCTGCTGTTTTCTACATAAGCCTAAGCATTGCCTGCTTACAAGAATATTCATTTATTCATTCACTGTTGCTCAAAATACTTTCACCTTCTGTATTCTTGTTCTCAGGAAGAATTAAGTCATTATGCAGACCTGCTTTTCAAGGCTGCTTGATAATGAAATATGTATTATTAATGTTGTTGATTTTCTCAGCTCAGAATAAGCTAGTTGGGCACATATTACTTTGCTAAAGTATTATTAATGAGTATATAGTTTAGCTAAGCTACATACAGTTTTCACTGTGTGATTCCTTAAAACCTCTTGTAAAAAGGAGTAATGGGATATATGCAAATTACCCCTTAAGGACATCAGGTGTTTCAGCTATATAGTAGTTCTGAATGCCCATTACTTTTTTTTTCTTTTTAAGTCTGTTAATAGACAAGTTCAGGCCAATAAAGCCAAACCCTAATAGCTATGGACATGAGTGTTTCAGTCTTCGTATGACCTTGTCAGCACAGCATAAATGGACTGTTTGTCTAACCTTTAAAACACAAGGTTGTTGTACCCAGCTCATGTCCATACCCATTAGGGTTTCTGCAAAATATCCCATCTAACTAAAAAAATGAGTAAACAGGACACACAGCCAATCCAATTGCTAAAAAAAGAAACTGCAAGGAAAACCTAGCCAATAGACTTTCCACTATGTGATTTCTTAAAACTTCTTGTAAAAGAGGATAACGGGATACATGCAAATGACCCCTTAAGGTTAGCCAAACAGTCCACTTATGCTGTGCTGAAGAGGTCACAAGAAGGCTGGAACATGCATGCCCACAGATAGCGGGATTTGGTTTTATTGGCCTGAATTTGTCCATTAGCAGACTTAAAAAGAAAAAAGTCATGGGCATTCAGAACTGCCATATAGCTGAAACACCTGATGCCCTTAAGGGGGCATTTGCGTATACCCTATTCTCTTCTTTTACAAGAGTTTTTTTAAGGAATCACACAGTGAAAACTCTAGCTTGGCTGTATCCTGTTTACTCTTTTAGTTTGCTCAATAGTTTTTATGTGATAAGTTTAATAAAATAGTAGTAATATAAGAGTAAGAAGGTATAACCTGTTGAATAGTATGAGGCCTTGTCATTCAACTCCTGTGTTTTAATAAAGTCTGAGTTGGTGCAGAAACCAGTGTTACAGCACTGAAGCTTACTTGTGCCCTTCATATGTTTGCTGAAGCACAAAACTGTAGTTATGTTCTAGCTTGCCTGCAATTAATTATGAGTTTCTGCAATGTGATTACCTTTTCAACTGCATCTAAAACATGCCTATAATTTAATTTCACAACTTTTATTATACTCCTTTACAGGCGTGTTGCAATGATAGCTAATGAAAAATGGGGTAATGCTATGCACTTGACAAGACTTGAACTTTATCATATGCAACTCATGTCGATAATGAATCACTTGTCTTTACGGCTGTGACACTCAATGGAAAGTTATGATATGTATGGTTAACAACTATGTAGGCAGTATGACATGGTATTTATATTGTATAATGACATCTTTCCTGGTATGAGAGTATAAGGTAAAGCCAAGTGCTTCATCTTAGTCTTGTGCCATAATGTTTTTATTTGACTGATGCAGACTAAGTGAAGTTATTGCATTCTGTCACCATGATGTGATTCAGTAGTCAGAGATCTCCTGAATTTGCAGAGCCATTGAATTATTCATGACATCGGATTGCACTAATTACATATGAAAACTGTTCTTTGATATATACAGTCTTGCCACAGTCACCACCCAGTGAAGTTTATTCTACCTTTCTCTAGTACGCTGCCTTGATGGAATATATGTAGACACACACACACACACACACACACACACACACACACACACACACACACACACACACACACACACACACACACACACACACACACACACACACACACACACACACACCTGTACATTTTAACATTTCAGTGCATCAAGGCTTCTGTGTTCTGTCATTTCTTGTTTTAACAGCTTAAAACTATCTAGTATGCCTAGCTTTTAAGTGATGGTATGTGTTTCCTTCCCTTCATGTGTGGTTTAATTAGGAACAAACACCTGTCATGACATGTTCTGCTATACTGGTACTGATCTGACATGATGCATGCATAATGCCAGCAACTCACCTTTAGAAAAATGTGCTGTGCACAAATGTCTTTTAACTAAAGGGAATCTTAGGGAAACAACTATTCTGTACAACCAATGGAACAACTTACTAAAAGCCCAACAAATTTAGCTTTTTTGGAATTATTAGAGAGTATGTTAATTTTTATTTATTATTTGTATTTATTTAAAGTCTAAAACAATCACTGTGAATAATTACTTGATAATTCTTGATATTATAAAATATTCTGAAAATAGTTCTGGATTGCTTGTTCCTTGCATTTTACTTGATCATAATTATAAATATGACATTCACAGGGTTTCAGACACATTTACTGTGTCATAGTAAGTGATTTTTATTGAAGAGTGACCAGATGCAGGGACAGGAAATTCAGAGACATACTGAGTAAGGGTGAGGAAAAGTAAGAAATGTCTGCAGTCTTCATAGTGTGCCAATGGTGGCATAATATAGTAGAGTGTTTCAGAGTTGTATATATACTGTGATGAGAGACACTAGTGAGGAAAACTGTGAAAATATGTAAAGGATAGCAGCCACACTAGTAAACCTGTATATGCAACATTCTGTACTCACTGCTGTTTGCCATTGTCTTGCATGTTGTCACCCTTAGCAGCTCTGTGCCATCCATCTGTGCCTAACACTTCATGTCCTTCACAGTATTGAAATTATGGACTGCTACCATGTGGAGAGAGTCACCATAACAGGAACTGGTAGAGATGTGTTGCCCTCATATGTAGGCCTGTGAGATGTGTGGAGTACCTAATTTCAAGGTAGGTGTAGCTTTGTGAGTACTAGTTAGAAGGACCTTTCAGTGACTGACAGGGTATACTATGCTGTGTTTCAGACATCTGTTTCAAGGATATTCCACCAGTTCTCTAATGTCATACATATGTAGCTTCCATGTACCACTGAGAAGAATGTCAGCACCATGTAGGGGTTTTATTACATAGTCCATTTCCCTGAGGTAGCAAGATCCAAAAATGACAACATACATTGCAATAAAAGAGCCACTTAGTAAGCAGGGAAAAAGGTATATTAACCGCACAAGTTTCCTCTCCATCAACTAAAGACTGGCCTTTAGTGCACATGGTATAACATACAATGTGTCTGCAGGGATTCACTTTAGAAGCTCGAAATGCTGAAATATTGAATTTCAGTATTTCGAGCCCATAAAGTGGAAAACTGAAAAGAACGAAAACTCAGAAGCATGAAATTCAAAATCTCGCATACCCGGAGATGTTGAATTCGTGCTTCTGGTGTTTTGCTGTGGTTATGGATTCAGGTAAGTGTTTATGTGTTAAGGTTTTTGGGTAGGGGCTGTGGTGTGTGTTAGTGTGTCTTGTTACTGTGATGTGTGTGTGCGAGGAGAATGTAGCTTGTGTGGTGGTGTTTTGTGTGTTTTTGTATGTAGTGCGACCTTGGAGTTAGAATAATTAAGTAGGGGATGTGTGGGGGGCACAGCCCCCCTGCTTTTATGTAGGACAGAGCTTGTGTTTGTGTGTGGGGAGGAAGGTGTGTGTTTGTGTACAGCAGAAGTGCGAATTTAACATCTCCGGTATGCAAGATTTTGAATTTCGCGCTTCTGAGTTTTCGTTCTTTTCAGGTTTCCACTTTATGGGCTCGAAATACTGAAATTCAATATTTCAGCATTTCGATCTTCTAAAGTGAATCCGTTTGCAGACAGCCTGGGCAGTACACACAACACCCACATATGACATACATGTGACGTATATTATCAGTTTGTACAGGCTGATTTTACTCAGGAACATCTTATTGATGATGATATATATGCTCTGGAGTCATGGTTAATGACACATATCAGAAATCCCCCAGCCATGACAGAGAGTTGATATAACTATGCCCTGTCACAAACCTGGGTCATTGTTGAAAATGTGTTTGGCCTGCTGAAGGCCTATTTCTGCTGTCTGGGTGCATCTCTTGCACATGCAATACTCCAGGCTAACAAACTATTTACATCACCCCCCTCTTACCTAGAATCAAAACTATACACCAAACCAGTTCCTATATTACCCTATTATAACTTTCACTTAACTACCAAAATGCTACTAACAGCTCACCCTTAATCAATCCCTACTGCTAACCACCCTAGAACTACCAACCACTCTTTCCTGCATAAAACAAACTATAGCTTGATATGTTACTACTTGCAAATGTTTCTGTCTACATAAACAAATCAGCACTGGTATAACTTGTGAATCTTAACTGTAAGAAATGACATATAATGTGGACCTATTATTATTATAGTTATGACTTATATTGTATCTCTTGTTTTGTGTCGATTATAGTCAAATTGACTTATAATGTCACCCTATTAACATTGTTATGATCTTCTCTACTGCTTCTATGACACTCAAATTAGGATGTCTCTTTCATGTATTTCATCAAGGTATAATTCTTGAAACATATTATGACTAAACCTATATACATTATTGTATGTGTTTTCTACACGTGGAACTTTTCTCCCAAGGCCTCCAATAAAAATGGATACCTGCCCAGTTAGACTTTCCCGGTAAACAAATGTGAAATAAATACATCAGATAAATCTAGAGGTGCTCCGCAATATGACCTTAAGGTAGTTCCTAATTATAGCATCTAGAATACCCCTAATTTCCCTCCTATTTTTCTCCTTTTCTCTTCAGTCTGTTCGGCCTATTCTTTATCTTCTCTATGAGCAGTTCCCCTCACCTCGGCTCTATTCCTGTGCTAAATCACACCACTAAACCTCTCAGCCTGTGATCCTCAGCTTGGAAACAGAAGATTGCAGGCAAAGTATGTCCTTTGCCCTGAAAATTAACTGATAAACTATTCCAGAAATCTGTGATGAGTCTCTTAAGTAGTGTGCACACTAAGCTGGGACGTTATCCCTGGGTTCCCTTACCTTTCCTCCAGTAAACCTTAACTCCCTTACTGTAAAATGTTCAAGCTATCATTAATGGCATCATACAGAAGCCTGCTGACAGACTCCTCTCCCAAAGTTAACTAGTAATTCCCGTTTAAGATTTAAAGGATTTTGTTTACCCGTTACCCTGCAAATATAAATACTATAGACAAACACACAATAGGAATTAAACCTCATCCTTAGTATAGTGTTTTGCACTGACCTTGTATGAGTAGAATTTCTGATTGTTTTTTACACATGCGGTCTTTCTGGCCAGGTTCTACCCGCTCCGTTTGCCCTCACTCTGCTTGGGCTCACTCTGCTCCCCTACCCTGCCCCCAAATTCCACACATCCCACTACCTCTAAAGTTATACATAAGTGACTCTGCCCCTTCCTCATCCAGCCAACCCCTACCTTTCATTTTTCCCCTCCTATTTTTTTTCTCTATATCTCCCCTACTTTCTATCCTATACATACTCACTCCATAGACATCCTCTGCCTTCATGCCTTACTACTATTTCACACACTTGCTAGAAAATTTCCTGTCTTATTACCCTCCTTTCCATTCACCCTTCTTGATATCCACCTGCATCCTTCTGTAGCCTACACAACTTTGCTCTTTATTAACACACACCCAGATAAATGTTCATACTCGCAGTTCTTACAAACCTAACTATGCATTCATCTAGTATACAAATTCTAACTGTATCACTTCTCTCCATATTTCTCTGTTCTGTGCTACAATGCATTGCTCTGAACCCTGTCTCCTTCTCACCTCATTACTCCACCACCACTACTTCAATTTCTACAGAATTTAAGAGCTATGCAAACATATCTCCAAACCTCTATCTAATAAACCCACTCTTCCAATACAAACTAAAAATTGCCCCATCATAAATAAAAATCACTTAACTCCTATAAGTTGTACTACCAAATGCTCTCAAGCATACAATTCCAAATCACCCCCTAAACAAGAGCCATTAGCTTATATATTTAGATTCACTACTGTACCTTTAAAGAGAGACATACATCCCAATCCAGGTCACACTTGAAATAATATCACCACACCTTCACTTGGAATTAACTCTCACAAATCCATTTACCTGGTAACTAAAAATATTCAAAGTATTCCCAACAAACTCTCTAATTTTCACACCTGGATCGCCCATGATCAACCAGACATTATTGCCATCACCGAGACCTGGCTAAAACCCTATGTTAAAGATTCTGAATTTCTCCCCACAGGCTTTCAAACTATAAGATCCGATATGCCTAACAAAAAAGGAGGTGGAGTAGCACTAATTTTTCTTATCACCTTCAATGTAGTACCTTATGCAAATCTTATTCCCAATTCACTAGTGCTGAAATTCTTATTGCTTTCCTAAAAATTAACAACTACAAAAATATGTGTAACATAATTCTTTACATACCCCTAGAAACAATATACCTTTACTGGAAGAAATCCTTGCCTGGATTTCTACCAACATTAAAAATGAAACTGTTATCCTATGTGATGTAAATATCGACTGGCTAAACCTGAGCTCCAACATTCCTGCTTCTAATATTAATCTATTCAACTTCACTCAGCTCATAAACACCCCAGCCAGACCAAATAAGGTTAACACGGTAGGATCCATCGTACATTGGATTCTCATCTCCAACCCCAATAAAATGTCTGAAGCAGTCACTCTTTCAGATTCTTTGAGTGACCAGCTCCCTGCCTTTATCCACTGCTCCCCCTCCTACTACCAAAATCAACATCATTACAAACAAATAAGGAACCAAACTGCTTTCAACCTTCTTAGCTTTGTTGATACCCTAAAAAAGATTAACTGGCACAAGCTAAAAACTCTCCAACTAGATACATCTTTTGACTATTTTAATATTATATTCCTGAACACACTAAATAGCCTTTTTCCCCTTTGCTTGATAAGAATCAAAACAAACTATGTCCTGTGGCTGACCAAGCCTACAAAAGATCTAATGCAGTCCAGAGATAAAATATGGAAACTGTACCAAACTAATAAAAACCAGCATGACCTGATACATTTTAAACATCTTCATACTCAGGTAAAAAACTAGTTCAGAAAGATAAAACAGCATACTATTGAAAACTGCAGTCTAACCATAAACAAAACCCTAAAAAATTTGGGAATTCCATCATGTCACTCCTGAACCATGGCACAAAATACAACCCACATCCACATCCCAATAACCTTCTCAAGAAATAACCTCTACCCTCTTCTTAGATCTATCAAAGGCATTTGATACAGTTTCACACCCTTTACTACTATTAAAACTCTCAAACTTTGGACTTTCCCCCACCACTCTCAACTGTTTCTCAAGCTATCTGAAAGACAGGCAACAAGCCATCAAATGACAAAACTCTATCTCTTTTTATCTTAACACCTCTACTGGAGTTCCTCAAGATGCTTGGTCCCCTCCTAGTCAGTATTTTCATTAATAATTTCCACACATCTATGACCCACAGAGAGCTTACTATTCAATATGCAGTTGACTCAACTATTGTCTGTTTGGCTGACTCTTTTTCTGAACTCCGTCTCAAAACTCAAAAAGCCTTCTCCACCACTGAGTCCTGGATGTATTGTAACCACCTAGCCCTTAATCCAAATAATCGAAGATTATACTGTTCATCCCTAAGAAATCAACACTGTTAGACAAAACCATGTTCAAAATCTATTCCCAAAATAAGCCTCAATTAGAAATTGTCAACCACACAAAATTTCTGGGCGTCACCATAGATGAATTTCTAAAATTTAATATTCACCTGCAACACAACATCCAAAAAACTCATCAGAAACTAGGAATCCTCCATAGGTACAACCAGTTCCACAGCCCTTTTACTAAACAAACCCTTGCCTCCACTTACCTGCTCCCTTCTCTCATGTAGTGCATACCTCTGCTTACCAACCTTCAAGCCACACTACGGGGTAAGCTTGAGATGTGTTATAATAAAATTGCAAAATTTGCAACAAATTCCAAAAACTTCTCCTATCACTGTACTGCTCTACATTTCCTAAAATGCTGGAAGTACCAAGCTTCCTCACCTATCTGTAACTAACTACAGCTCACAAATGTATCTTTAAACCTTCTGATTGTCCTGCCCTTAGCTCTATATTCACCTTTGACATCCCAAATAGGCCTCTTAGATCTGAGAATTAGCAACGTCTACAGGTTTACAAGCTAAATCTGTCTCCTGGACAATGTCTTTACTCTTACTCATTAGCCAAAAATTGGAATGTTCTACCTTTAGCCATCAGAATAATCCAAAATCCTGCCCACTTCAAAACTTCTCTACATGTATACCTGTCTTCCATCTGGAACTGTACTTGCACTTAGCCTCCTTGAATACCCAAGTTCTAATGATATATATTTTTATTTTTCTACTTTTATGCCATGCTTACCAGAAAATTCCTCTATGCTCTAATTATCTCTAAAAACATTGTAATTTGTCATTGCTATCTATCGTGTCACTGGATTGCTAACTGTGTTTTTAACTTTCTAAACTAATTTGTTTGAACATTCTATGTTTTATTGTACTGAGGAGCTTTTTTTCCCAAAGCTTCCAGTGACAATAGGCTCTGAATGGCCCAGTGAACCTTCCCGGTTAACAAATTGCAAATAAATAAAATAAATAAATACATGAATAATATATGACCTTTCTATATGCAGTAAGAGACATTCAGTTGGAGGAAGCCTCAGACTTGGCATGGAGGAGGAGTCAGCTGCAGTGGGAGGGCTATGCCAGGTGGAGGCAGGCACAATATGATGGACACTGGCTAACAGGCAGAGGAACAGTAAGATGTGGCACTGCCTAACAGGCAGAGGCACAGCATGCTGGGAAACTGGTTAACAGGCAGCTTCTGGTTCATAACTATGGGTCATAATAAAAGAGAATACAGAAAGGAAAAAGTGATGCATGCAAACTACCATCTAGTCTGCGCTATTCCATTCATAGTCTGGTCACACTGAGCATTAAACATGGGCTACTAAGTGAAAAGAGTACAGATGGCAGGCCACAGTTATCATCATATACAGAGGTGGGAGAGGATGCAGTGTTGAGTCATAAGGCAATTGTGAGTACGTTCATATGTGTGAACATAATTTGGTATTGTGGGTTTTAGAATTTTGGGGGTGTGCGTGGAGTACACAGGGAAGGAAAATGGTGCTGTATCCATTACTTTCTGTCTGTGTGTGCATTTGTGAGTGTGTGTATTTATATGTGTGTGCGTGTGTGTATGTGTGTATAACTGGGCCTTGTGGAAGTGTGCTGTGTATCTGTCGGGACACAGACTCAGCAGACATTACAGCACTGTGGTAAAATCTGACAGAGAGGTACAGGGCACCAGCAGAAGACATATGTGCAGACATTGCATGTCCCCATTCACAGTAGTGTTCTCTCTTGGGGGTCTGTCACAGGCATAATCCTGACCATGCCAAATGGAAGGAGTGCTATGTGACAGTGAGCAGTAGCCCTTGTCATGAATCAGCATGACATGAGCACCTCACCTGCATCAACATTCACACTATATGGAACTTCCCTCCCCATTGAATGGTGGGTTTGTTGCATTGGCACTATGTTTGCATTAATGTGGCCTACCCCTGCCATGGTGGACCTTACCACTGGAGACAGAGTAAACAAGACATGGGAAGTGTGTCTGTAATGATGCCTGGGTGCACAGGCACACAAACTACATGCAAACATCCTGCACCACATGACAAATATGTTGCACATGTGGTCCATGCACTCTCGGAAGTCATCATGTACACCTTGTTAAACACCTACTAGCTCAGAAAGGACTATTGTGTTGTCAGCCTGCCCTTATATTATGTCCCTAAACACATGCTGGGTTGCAGCTTTTGATCTGGCTACCTTGGGTGGAGAACAGTACTCATGGAAAGAATAGCCACTGTCACATTGTCCACTCCTGTTGTTCATAGGCTCAATGGAGCTTGTAGCAACTGCACCACAGGAGAAGAGATCATAGGTTCATAGGTTGGTACTAGGCTGTCAGCCCTAGGGCCTATACAAGTCTAGCGATAACAATTCCCTGGCTATTTCTTCCCACAGCATTTACTTCCCAGATGGATCTGTCTGTCACATCATTTGTTTATGGTCCTCCTCTGTGTCTGGAGTAAGTTTCACAGGCACAGAGGTTATGTGGATGTCACATTGCATATATCCAACACTGACACCCTGAATTCTGGCCGTGCTGAATTTTGGCTGCCATGATCATCACCAGGGCCTGACTTGTCTTTAAGAAACAGGCAGCAGCATATCTACAGTGTGTGTGCATTGGGGGTGCTGATAAAACTTCACCTGGGAAGACACCAAAATAAATTACCCACACTAAGTATGAGATGTCACCAAAACCTGAATTCCAGTGTATCTATGAATATTGTGTTATACAGTGTTATGACAGAATACTAGGTCCAGTGTGTGAATGCAAAATGTGTTATACAGTGTTATGAAAGGATACTAGGCCCAGTGTATGAATGAATACTAAGTTATATGGTGTTATGGCAGAATACTAGGTCCAGTGTATCTATGAATACCATGTTATACAGTGTTATGACAGAATACTAGGTCCAGTGTATGTATGAATACTGAGTTACACAGTGTTGTGACAGAATACTAGGTCCAGTGCATAAATAAATACTATGTTATACAGTGTTATGGCAGAATACTAGGTCCAGTGTATGAATGAATGCTGTGTTATACAGTGTTATGACAAAATACTAGTTCCAGTCTATGTATTTATGAATGAATATTGTGTTATACAGTGTTATGACAGAATACTAGGTCCAGTGTATGTATGACTACTGTGTTATACAATGTTATGACCGAATACTAGGTCCAGTTTTTGTATGAATAGTGTGCTATATAGTGTTATGACAGAATACTATGTCCAGAGTATGAATTAATACTATGTCGTACAGCGGGATGACAGAATACTAGGTCCAATGTATGTATGAATACTATGAAATACAGTGCTATGACAAAATACTAGGTCCAGTGAATGAATGGGTACTGTGTTATACAGTGTTATGACAGAATACTAGGTCCATTGTATGAATGAATGCTATGTTATACAGTGTTGTGACAGAATACTAGGTCCATTGTATGAATGAATACTATGGTATACAGTGTTATGACAGAATACTAGGTCTAGTGTATGAATGAATACTGTGTTATACAATGTTATGACAGAATACTAGTTCCAGTGTATCTATGAATAGTGTTTTATACAGTGTTATGACAGAATACAATCTCCAGTGTATATATGAATAGTGTGTTATGTAGTGTCATGAAAGAATACTAGGTCCAGTCTATGTAAGAATGCTATGTTGTACACTGCTATGACAGAATACTAGGCCCAGTGTATGAATGAATGCTATATTATACTGTGTTGTGACAGAATACTAGGTCCAGTGTTTGAATGAATAATGTGTTATGCAATGTTATGACAGAATACTAGATCCAGTGAATGTAAGAATACTATGTTATACAGTGCTATGACACAATACTAGGTCTTGTGTTTGTATGAATACCATGATATATAGGGTTGTGACAGAATACTTGGTCCAGTGCATGTATGGATAATGTGTTGTACAGTGTTATGACAGAATACTAGGTCCAGTGTATGTATCGATAATGCTTTATATAGTGTCATGACAGAATATTAGGTCCACTGTATGTATTAATACTATGTTATACAGTGCTGTGACAGAAAAATAGGCCCTGTGTATGTATGAATACTGTGTTAGCCAGTGTTATGGCAGAATACTAGGCCCTGTGTATGTATGAATACTGTGTTAGCCAGTGTTATGGCAGAATACTAGGTCCAGTGTATGTATGAATAGTATGTTACATAATGTTGTGACAGAATACTAGGTCCAGTGTATGTATGTATACTATGTTATACAGTGTTTTGACAGAATACTAGGTCCAGTATATGAATGACTACTATGTTATACAGTGTTTTGACAGAATACTAGGTCCAGTGTATGTATGAATAGTATGTTACATAATGTTGTGACAGAATACTAGGTCCAGTGTATGTATGAATACTGTGTTATACAGTGTTTTGACAGAATACTAGGCCCAGTATATGAATGACTACTATGTTATACAGTGTTTTGACAGAATACTAGGTCCAGTGTATGTATGAATAGTATGTTATATAATGTTGTGACAGAATACTAGGTCCAGTGTATGTATGAATACTGTGTTATACAGTGTTTTGACAGAACACTAGGTCCAGTGTATGTATGAATAGTATGTTACATAATGTTGTGACAGAATACTAGGTCCAGTGTATGTATGAATACTATGTTATACAGTGTTTTGACAGAATACTAGGTCCAGTATATGAATGACTACTATGTTATACAGTGTTTTGACAGAATACTAGGTCCAGTGTATGTATGAATACTGTGTTATACAGTGTTTTGACAGAATACTAGGTCCAGTGTATGTATGAATACTGTGTTATACAGTGTTTTGACAGAATACTAGGTCCAGTGTATGTATGAATACTGTGTTATACAGTGTTTTGACAGAATACTAGGTCCAGTGTATGTATGAATACTGTGTTATACAGTGTTTTGACAGAATACTAGATCCAGTGTATGTATGAATACTGTGTTTTACAGTGTTTTGACAGAATGCTAGGTCCAGTGTATGTATGAATACTGTGTTATACAGTGTTTTGACAGAATGCTAGGTCCAGTGTATGTATGAATACTGTGTTATACAGTGTTTTGACAGAATGCTAGGTCCAGTGTATGTATGAATACTGTGTTATACAGTGTTTTGACAGAATACTAGGTCCAGTGTATGTATGAATACTGTGTTATACAGTGTTTTGACAGAATACTAGGTCCAGTGTATGTATGAATACTGTGTTATACAGTGTTATGACAGAATGCTAGGTAGCACGCCTTATGCTGGTGGTCTCTGTATCTGATGGCCTGATGTTCTTGTGAAAAGAATCAACAAAGCTTTTAATCTGTGCTTAACTACACATCTATTCACTATTCACACAATGGATACTCATTTCTCTCAAAACACATCCAGTCAGAGCATCTCCAATGGATATTCTAGGTGGCTAGGCTAGTTCTCCACCTAGATCAAGGAGTCTACCATAGTAGCTAGAGGAGTCAGAACTCCCCTTGCAGACAGGTGAATAAGTCCTCTGTCTCTTTTACAGGTGATTCAGTCAGTGTTTCCAATTACTCTGTGCCCTTGTGCCTAGCAAGCAGCAGAAGATTTAGCATCTTGTTGCTAGCCCATTATCTCACTTGCTCATATTCTTGCCCTGGACACCAACAGCATTAATGCCATGAACAACATCCCAATAGCCACTAATAGCAAAAGGGTTGGTCAAATTTATTATGGCTGAAAAATGTACATACCGTGGAGAAGGAAACCCTGTAGCAGGATCTCAGTCTCTGAATGGGAGAACTTGCATTTCCTTTTTTAGATAGACATCTTGCTATGTAATGAAAATGAAGATGTATGTATAAATGCCTGTATAGCAGGAGATATGTTACCTTGATCCAGCAATGTGGGCAATAATGCACACAGATTGGATAACCATTGAGAGGTTTTATGCATTACTGGTACTGTGGCAAGCCCTCTAAATAAAAAGATTCAAACTGAGGATTGCATTTGAAAGCCACGTGTACTGTTCTCCTACATTTTGATTACTGTTCATTTTACAAGTATGTATACTTAAAATGTGATCTGTGTTTATCTTTGTTCTTACTATTTGTTTACTTAAAACATTTTTTGGGTGCTTTTCTCCTCGGGTCTCTGCTGAAAAAAAGGCTTCCAAGAACCCAGAAAGACTAACTCGGTTAACAAATGTAAAAATAAAAATAAATAAAACAACTACCACTAGCTAACCTTACCCATGCCTCAGCATTGACAACATGCAGGTTTAGCCCTGCTGAGGCAACAAATACATTAGGGAGACAGCAGATAACTTTCTAAGTAAGAGGAACAGATAAGTTACTGCTGTATCATGTGTTATGCCACTACATTGACACATTATATATATATATATATATATATATATATATATATATATATATATATATATATATATATATATATATATATATATATACTTATTTGATGTATATATGTGCTATTGCTAAATGCACACTGATTACAACTTGTGTAGCAGGTCTTTAACATTCCAGGTGGCCCATACACTAATAACATCTTCCTACCATATTGCTGTCCTTTTTACCTCATGCAGGTTTATTGAACACTAATTTGCACATGAGAAAGTCCTCTCCACCAATGTGCCATAAACTGTCAGTACACTATAATTACACTATTGAGTATAAGAGTGGTAGTGGCCTGTACATGACTTTTATTGTAAGAGGAGTTAGCCACCTATACATGGCATCAGATCACAATAACAGTGTACATCTCAGACTTCAAGTACAAAGAATCATAATAATCCATGCTGTACAACGTATTGTCCCACTACCCAGAAACATGCACCCTTCCATGGCAAAGTAGCCCATTGCAAGACAGAACTCCTTGCCCTTGTCTGCATGACTATACCTTTAAGCTACAACATAAATGCACATTTAACATTACCACCATCCCTGTACAGTTTATAAGCAAGCATTTTATGACACAGTAGCATGTATGTTAAGTAGTGGGATACACATTCACTTTTAAAACAAGTTAACTTTAGTAAAGTCACATATTCTTCACTTCCTACAAGCTTAGACAGTTGCTGGCCTACAATCCTCTAAATCATGATAAAGTCTGTGATTGCCATGGAGGCTTATATTGAGTAAATTCGAAGTTTCTAGCACAGCACTAATGCTAATGAGCCACATTAAGCATGCATGTGTGGGTCAATGACCTCTGCAGAGATGTGGGGGAAAGCAGTTTTCTTCTGTATCCATTGGAGGCACTAAACTGCAAACTTGATATCAGAGTTGGGCGATATGCATCTACTACATATGTTCCATGCCAGTGTACGTACCCTAACACCACCATGCTATGCCAACAATTTGTACACTAGTCAATGGTGGCACTATGACTGATTGCCCTAATATTCTGCCCTGTGTTGCACATCATGTAACAGTGAGTGGGCTACCATAATTCCCTAGAATGTCACCTGGTTAATAGCCATGGATTCCAAAAGCTTTGAGTTTGGCATGGCTCTGCAGTGGTGCAGCAAAGAAAGCGAGATTCTGGTTTGCTGCATAGAGACCACTCAGATGGTCTGACTCGAGACCCTTATGAAGTCTCTAATATAAAGTTGATGTCTGGCATAGTCTTACCAGAGTGGTGTCTGATATCCCTGATATACCCATCTCTGGTGAGCAATGCTGGCACTACCACAGTGGCTTGAGGAGGTGCCATCCTCACCTTTTAAGCTGGTGGGAAGAAGAGGTCAGAGGAGGGGCACCTGAGATCTATTTTATGTACTGACTGCATGTATGTCTGACTGCTCTTTACATTTTTTTATACTTTATTTACATGTTGCTTTTGTGCATATACATTATGATTTCTTTCTATTCCTTATGGAGAACAGTATTCTGTATCTGTGGAGAATGGAGAAACTTTCTAGGTGAAGGGGTGTGTACTGCTTCTTCATATAGTAGTTTTGCATACATTCATTATGTAGCTGCTAGTATGTCTGTGCATATAAAGAAAGAAACAAAACAAAACAAAAACATGTAGGCAGATAAAGTATTCAGCTGTATTCAGTAGGGATATGGATAAAGTGCTGCTGTGGTGCTTATTGTGTGAAGCTAGAAGAATAAACCATTTTACTTTTTCAGCAGTATTGAGAGTGCTTTAGGTTAATATAGAGTGGTGTGTATGTTTGTGTGTGTGTGTGTGTGTGTGTGTGTGTGTGTGTGTGTGTGTGTGTGTGTGTGTGTGTGTGTGTGCTGGGGGGGTGCATGTGCCTGTGGCTGTGTGTATAGGATTATCACCATTTGCCAAGACATTTGAAAGAGCACGCAAGGTCTGAGAAATGTAAATGAATCAAGGAGGTATATGGAAGGAAAATACCTTCACTTAAGTAAGGTTTAGCTGCAGTTTACTGGATAACCATATATGAATAAATGAACGATCCCTGAGCAGATGTCTAGTTAAAAAATACAGGCATACCTCTAAACTGTTCAGCTTTTCCCAGAATGTCCAGATTTTTGCGTTGCATATTTGGTATTTTGCTCATAAAATTTGGAGTCTTCTATTTAATCATTGAGGAATGAAATCATTAAATAATGAGACATTTGTGTTTCAGACTTCATACCATTCAGAAAAATGCATGCTTATGCAAAACATGTTGCAACATTTTTAAGTTTATTAGAGTAATAATTAATATAATTAAATATATGTCTCTGATTTTGGGCCTACATCCCCCCATTGTTTTTTGCTTTCTAAAGATTTCTTGCTCTAAGAGGGTAAAAGGTATCAATACAGGATCTTACGTAGCCTATGTAGGAGCCTGTCATCTATATTATTTGTTACCTGGAATGCAGGCACTTGAGAAGTAGATACCTGGAAAGACAGATAAAATATGGGTCTGGAACTGACTCAAGAAAAAATGTCTGAGAAGACAAGTCTAGAGAAGATAGTTATGCATTCATTTTGACTTCAAAAAACATTGAAAACTTTATTTGATCCATAGGTGCATTATTTCTTGGATACAGAAGTTGTTCAGCTGGTTTATTAGGAATCATTGAGAGATACAAACACACTGACAATATAGAGATAAACAGCCTTTCTGATCTCAGTAAGTTCCAAAATAAGACATATACTACTAGTTAACAACAGCAGAAATGCTAAAACCTTTTTTGAATCCCTACTGATAACAGCCAACAAAATCATAAGAAAGTACAGTTGTGTAAAATCTTACCATAATGGTAGATGTCCTTGCCTTCCACTGCTGCAGTATTCTTAACATATGGAATTCCTTGCCATGGAAGCCCATGTCTACCAAAGACTCCTGTTGCTTTAAAGTTACACTGAACGTCACCCAAATGTTCCTTGTGTAGCATAGGGCATAAAGGTGACGTTCAGGCCTATCATAGTCAGAACTGATTGCCCCAGTAGGAACACCAGTTCAAGGAACCCTAGAGGTAATCTGTACATCCAGGAAGGCAAAGGACTAGGGGGGGGGGGGAGGAGGGAGGGAGCAAATACTGCAGCAGTGAAGGCAAGATCATCTACTGTTATGGCAAGATTTTACACAACTATATGTCCTTGCATGCACTGCTGCAGTATTCTTAACATATAGGAGAGTGCCAAAGCACAAGAGGAAAGTAGAGAGAGGGAAGGAGCAGAAGAGCCCCCTAAAAAGCCATGAAGAATGGCACTAGCAAAACCAGCCCTAGCTCTACAGATACCACCCAACTTGTAGTGCTTGGTAAAGGTATGCGCAGAAGTCCAGGTAGCTGCTCAAAGAATAGAATTAGTATCTAAGTCTTTGAAAAAAACACAAGAAAAAGCCACAGCTCTAGTAGAATGAGCCTTGACTGAAGAGGGAGGGCTCTTGCCATGAAAAGTGAAACAAAAAGAAATAGCTTTAGAAATCCATGAAGAAATAGTTTGCTTGGATTCAGCAAGTCCCAAAAGATCTAGGATGAAAAGAAACAAATAACTGATCAGATTTTCTAATAGCATTAGTCTTATCCAAATAAACATTGAGTTGCCTATGCACATCCAAAGTATGCAGCACCCTCTCACTGTCAGATTGCATACGGGGAAAGGTAGTCAGATTAATAGACTGATTCAGTGATAGCTCATTAACCACCTTAGGCATAAAAGAAGGGTTGGTGTGCAAGGGCACAAGTCATAAGGGCCTGTAACTCAGACACCCCTCTGGCAGAAGTAAGAGCTAACAAAGAAACAGTCTTCCAGGAACAATGTTACAAGGAAGCTAAAGTAGCAGGCTCAACAGGAGCCTATGTCAACCTCTCCAAAACAAAAGTAAGATCCCAGGGAGGAAGAACAGGCTTCCTGGGAGGTGTAATATTAAAGACACTTTTAAGGAATTGTTTCATCTCAAATCTAGAAGCTAAAGGAGGAGAAAATGGCGGGCTAGCAGAGACAGCTGATAAGTGGGCCTTAATAGAAGACTAGGCCAAACCAGCATTGAGTAGCTCACACAAATAAGAGAGAACCAAAGAAAAATCCAGAGTAAGCGGGTCCAGGTTACGAGACAGACACCAAATAGAAAACCTCTTCCATTTGGATAAGTAGGATTTCCTAGAAGTAGGTTTCCTGCCCTCCTACAGGACTTGAAGAATGTCCTCAGAAAAAAATGGTGTCTATAAGGAATCAAAATCCTATCTTCCACAGTATCAGTTGAAATGTGGACAGGTGGGTATGGATGAGAGATCCATTGTCTTATTAGAGAAGATCCACCTTCTGAGGTAACTTGTGATGATTGCCCCTGGCTAAACGGAGAAGAAGAGGGAACCAGTCCTGTCATGGCCAAAAGGGAGTCACCAACAAGGTTTTGGGAGCATCCTGTTGAATTTTGAGCAGGACTTTCGGAATGAGAGGAAGAGGAGGGAATGCATAAAGAAACATCCCCTTCCAAGAAAATGAGAGGGTGTCCACCTTCCACACCAGAGGACCTCTGGAACAAAACAGACGAAGTTGTCAGAACCACTTGAGGAGTAACCCACTGGTGGATAATGTCCAGAAACACATCCCTGTGAAGCAGCCATTTGTGGGACTGAATTAAGGAGCTGCTCAGAGTGTCTGCCACCATGTTCTGACCGGAAGGGATATAAACTGCCTGAAGAGTCACTTGATACTTGACAGCAAGATCCCAACCAGCAAAGAAGATAAGATCTCATTCTTCCTTGTTTGTTGATGTACCACATCACTGTGGTATTTTTTGTGAACACCTTGAGAAGCCCTAAAGAGAAAAAAGGATGAAAGGCCTAAAGAGCCAATAGAAGAGCTCTCATCTCTTTGACCTTGATGTTCTCCTTCTGCTGACAAGGCGTCCACACCCTCTGAATTTTTAGACAGCCAAATACCACCCCCCATCCCATGTCTGTAGCATCTGTGTACAATTCCTGAAAGGGAAGGGAGATGAAAAGGGATCCTTGGATTCAGAGAAAACTGGGGAATCCACCAGTGAAGTTTTTGTCTGAGACAAATAAGAAGAGGAACTACAAAGTTTAGAAGATGTGCATGTTGAAGCCACACTGACTTCAGAAACCACTGAACCTTTCTCATATGAAGCTTAGCCAGAGGGAGCATCAGAATGGTGGATGCCATGAAACCCAGAGCTTTCAGTAACTCCCTGGTGGTAATGGAAGCCAGAAGATGAAACGTGTGAAAGAAAGAAATGAGAGTTAAGGCCTTTGAAGGGGGCAGGGAAGCCAGGATTTGGCATAGTCTGAATCCTACAACCCAGAAAAACATGATCCTGAGAAGGAGTTAGAGAAGGCTTTTTGAAATTTATAGTGAACCCCAGACTCTGAAGAAGGGAAACTGCAAAATGAAGATTTTGCCAAAGGGTTTCTGGAGAGGACACCTGAATCAACAGGTCCTCCAAGTAAGGAAATATTTGGATCTCGTAAAGCCTGCAAAAGCAATCATGGGAGCAATTTGGTGAACACCCTTTGGGCAGTAGAAAGGCCAAAGGGCAAAGCAGAGAACTGAAAATGTCAGGAAGCAACAGAGAAAGGCCAAAACTTCCTGAAAAGAGGATGTATCGGAATATGGAGGTAAGCATCCTTGAAATCAAAAGACACCATATAGGCCTGAGGGAGAAAAAACAGGAAGAGTCTGAAGGGACAACAGTTGAAAGGCAGGCACTTTTAGAAAAGTGTTTAGATGAGCGAGGTCTAGAATAGGTCTCCAAGTGCCCTCTTTCCTGGGCACTACAGTCTGGAGTAGAACTCTTTCCCCCTTTAGGACACATGCACCTCCTGAATAGTACCTTGAGTTAAGAGATTTTGAAGAACCTCTGGGGAAAAGGTAAGTTGTTCCTGAGGAGGCTGAGGAATGCCCATAAAAGGAGGATGGGATTTCCACACCATGAAGTACCCCTGACGAATGACTGACAGAATTCAAGTATCCTGATTGATCTGAAGCCAAACAGGAAAAGAAAGGGAAAGGTGAAGAGAAAGAGGAATGTGGCTGGGAAAGGACAAATAGTCATACAGCACCTGGTTTGACTGGAATGGAAGGCTTCAGAGTCCCTGAAAACCGAGGAGCCTTAGCAGGAGGAGACCATTTGACACTCTTTTTACCTTTAGTAGAAGGGTGGGATTACCAACGAACAAAGACAGGCTTAGTGGGGTAGTTTCTCTGAAATTTAGGCACAGGAGAAACAAACACATGTTTAAGCTACTGTAAGGCCTTACCCTTATCCTGAAGTGACTTAAATGAGCAGCAGTTTTCCAAAACAAAAGCTTAGAATCTAGAGGAACATCCAGTAACATAGCCTTAATATCATCAGGTAGAAGTTGAAGCATAAGTCAAGAATCATCAGTGAACAAAAAACAGCAGCCCTAGAAGAGGCATCTTCCACATCAGAACTACATTTAAAAGAATGATGAATAACATGAGAGGAAGTCCCTACCAAGGAAAGAACAGAGGTTTTACCCTTAGAGTCTGGAAAATCAGAAATAAGTTTACAGGCCTGATATAGAAGAGCCAATGCATACGTAGACATAAGAGTCTGATAATTAATAACCCTAAAAGATAAGGTAGCAGAAGTGTAAACCTTCTTACCCAACCTTTCCATAGCTCTGCTGTCATTGTCAGAAGGCAATAACTTGGATGAAGGAAGGAATTGAGATGCCCTATCAGAGGCTACAGACACTACAGAGGGGTCAGCAGCAGGACATTTATATAAAAAAATAACAATCCTCAGGCACCCTATAAAGCCTGTCAAGTTTCTTGGGAGCAGGGGCAGAGAATCAGGTGCATGAGAGGCATTGGAAAAAGCATCCAGCAATGCAGCCAAAACAGGAGGAATAGCCGCAGGTTCCAACTGCAGCAACTCATAGTACCTCTTATGGATATCAGAGACCTGAGCACAATCTCACTTAAAAAATCCATTATCCTAGAGATTGTGTCCCCTAAGGAAATTTCCTCAAAATGAACATCACGACTAATAGATTCCTCCTCCTCTGACCCATAGTCCAAAGGAGAAGGAATCTGAGTAGATTAAGTCAGGGATTCATTATCGGAATCTGACTGATCCTCAGAAGAATACTGTTCTGTAGGCCTTTTAAGGGGAGTAGAGGAACAAGGAGGAGAAGGAACTGAAACCCTTTGAGGAGGCTTTAAAGACATTAAAGCAGTCAATGGCCCTGAGTAAAGGCCTGACAGTCACTTTCTGGATCCCTAGAAGCAGAAGAAACATGTTTAAGGTTTCTTTTTGAAGGGAAGGTCCCCTCCAAAACATTGAGAAGGTTCAGACTCAGAATGACAGTCGAGAATCACAGTAGGAACTTCTTCCCCAACTAAAAATGGAGGAACTCCCCTAGGCCCCTCAGAAAAAATCAACAGTGGTTCCTCCTGAATGTCTGAGACAGATGCCTGCAAAGCCACTTTGGACGTGCTGCCAGCTGGATACTCACTGGCCTCCAACATGGTTGTGGCAGAGAAATCAGACAACACAGCCGGGTGAGCCTCTGGATTTGTAACAACCTCAGGAGAGTCTACTGTGAAGGGTTTTTGGGATGAATGCCTGACAAATTGAACAAGATGTATGGTCATGAGAAGCTCCTAGACAAAAAAGACACTTATTATGGTGGTCTTTATGGGGAATCTGTCTTCCACACTGGCATTTACCCTTCCTTGATGACATTAACCTCAAGGAGCACAAAACAAGACATGAAAAAAAGAAAATAACAATGGGCACTTATCTGCAACTGCAAAGAAGTCAGCAAATAGGTGTATGTAGTCACTGGAGAACGAAAATGCATTCAACTGGCAGAAAATGGACACAGGTAAACAGAGTGACAGTGAAAAGATACGTTCAGTGATAAAGAAGTAGGCCTGAATATCAGCTTTATGCCCTACACTATGCAAGAGGCATTTGGGTGATGTTTGGTGATCCTTTAAAGCAACAGGAGTCTTTGGTAGACTGGCTGGACGTTGGGCTTCCATGGCAGAGAATGTCATATGTTAAGAATACTGCAGCAGTGAATGTAAGAACATCTGGGGTGTTGTCCGAGCTGCTTGGAGACAAATAATTCAGTCATTTTAGGTACATAAGAGATGCTGCAGACTGATGTGTAATACAGAACATTGTCTATTATTCACACAAGTGATGACAGAGACTGACCTGTGTTACAGAACATGGTGTGGACTGTACTGAGATAAACTTGCTGTAGCTCTGGTTAGGTCACTAGGATGAAGCTTAAGTGATTAAATTAAACAGCCAGACGGGGGAATATCTTGGGGTATTTCATACCTTCACATGGATTATAGCTATTTCACAATGCATAAACAAAAAATAACAAAGTATACATAAGAAGTTAAATGTTGATGTTAAATTTTATGTTGGTATGGACTCCAAATCACAATCATAAGCACTAGAATTTTGAATTCTGCCTTTGTTTAAAAATTGAGAGCTTGAGGTAGAATTTAGATCCTGTTTCATGCAGGGTTTAAAAGCCCCCACTCATCACTTTGCCCCTTGCATCCCACATGTATAATAAACTCCAAGGTCAGTTTACCTACAGAAAGTGAATTTGCCTTGCAGTGACCTGCTTTGAAAAAAAAGTCTACATTTTGGGTTCAGCAGTAGTTGTATAAGTAACCACTGCAACCAGCACATAACACTGGCAGTGTTATAAAGCTTGGCTGGCAGTTCCAACATCAACTTGAATGAGTTGTGATATTTCATTATGGTAAATTAATTTACTGTACTGCCTGTCTGTCTAGCATTTTTGGATGTTATTTCAAATATAACAAAACACTATGTTGATAACAGGAATTGTCATGATCCAAAAAATAAAGACAGGAAAGGGCTGCTTCACCTGATAATGCCTTAAAAGGCAGTGCACTTAATAGCTACGTCCTTTGTAGACCCATGTTTAAAAGTATATTGCTACTTACATAAACAGACAGTGTTAGAAATTAATTGGCTTTGTTAAGGGCAAAAGAGGCAAACCAAGGTAAACAAAATGTCATTAGTATAAGGCTCAGTGTTTCTATTACAAGGTAGCATATTTTTTTCTCAAATGGTCTTTGGCCAGAGTCTACAACAGTAAGGCAAACACTCAAAAAGGACAATGAAAATACATTTTTAAACCTGCCAGTATAGCTAAACTAGTCAGCATGTACAAAATGTCGTAGGGTGGTATTATTAATAATGGCAACATATGAAAAATGAAGGACTTATTTAATTTTATTTTTTTCTCAATACTCCACAATTTTGCTTCATGTTTTGAAATCAATACAAAACATCTAGGATACATACACTTTCTCTAAACTTAGGGAACATATGTTATTTTCACATTCAGCCATTAGATTGTTGTACTAAATAAGTGTGTATATGTAGCGGTTTATATATGAATAATTATCTTTGTAAATACAGCCAAAAGCACAGTATTTACACATTTGTAACTGGTATTATGGTGACTCCTGCTTAAAGTTGGAGGAGGGGCCTCCAGTACAGCCTTCTTTTAAAGCCCAAACCTAAATCTCCCTCTGCCCATGAGAACTGCGAATTGCAAGGTGCATTCTGTTGACCTAGGTAAATAAACCACAGTAATCACTTATTTGAGTATCAGTGCTTCCTTCTGTCTTGCCATGCCTTTTGTTCTCCATCAGCTAGTCCAGGCAATAAACTTTTAAATTCCACTATCTGTGGGACATCTCGGAGTTTGTAATGTGCCATTGCAGTCTTTTCAATCATCTTTAAAGCTAGTAACCACTGATTATAGTTGGGCAGCTTGCTATTTGATTGTACTCACAAAAACATCAGGGCTGTTACAAGGGAACATCCCTGTGAAAAATTGTATTTATTAACTGTTGCAACTTCTGTTTAAGTGTAGCTCATGCAAGACATTCTTAGAAAGTATGCTGCCATTACCCTTGTAACCCTGTTTCACATCTACAACACCAATCACTTGTTGAAGAAAATAAACTTAGCAACAACATCTGTCTGTAAAAGTAATGTAAACATTGCTGTACAAAAATCTTAAGCTTTCTGGATTTAGTGATATGTTTTTAAATCATGTATATTTCTGCCCAATATACTGAAAGTCCAATATTCTACCTCAGTATACTCTCACTTCACACACCGATGGATGTTTGTGCTCATTCAAAGCCTTCTATGCTTTAATAATCAAATGTCTATTCCAATATTTCTCCTCTGTCACTTTGACTATCCAGCTACCTGGACATGGTATGTCTCACCCTGATACCATTTCAGTTTCTTCATGTCCTGAGTTAAAATTAGGCATGCCTGTCTATCTTGATTTAGCAGCCCAAACTTAACTTTAACTTTGTCCCAGAGTAATTTTGACCTTTATTAACAAGGGGGGTGACAAGGTATATTCTTTAGTCTCTGGTGCCAAAATATATTGCTTATGTACTTCTTCTAGCCTAACCTGAATTGGTATCAGCTCTGGTAACCAATTTTTGTACAATCTCCCTCTAAACCTGTGTGTTACTGATTGCAACAACTTTCAGTATTCTATTAGTCTTATTAAACAAAATATTAAATATGTCTAAGCTGGGCACTTGCCCTACAGCCAATAATAATCTTCCTTTCCAATCTGAATTACATTGGTTAGACAGAGCTAGTAAATACATTTTAATTGGACCGCCTGTATAGGTTGTGAATAGTTAGACACCCTCAATCCCTCAAATAATTTTGGTTGCAACAACTTTTCCCATGCCACTCTCTGGGATTTTTATTGCATAAAAGTGTAGTGTTTAAGGTCCACTGTTTGAGCCTTGTCAGTAACACTTAGGTGGTTGACGGTATAAATCCTGGGCAGCATAAGCAATTTGTAGGAGAACAAACATGTGCAAAGTTTACACCTTCTGGTCAATTTCAAGATCAATGTTTGCCAAGATGAAAATAAGCGCTTTCATTTTTTTAAGTCAGTGCATTGTACGTAGCCTTCATTGATTCATCCACATTTTTTTAATGATGTTCCCAAATAGTTCTATGTACTGTGATCCCCCAAATCTGAAAAGAGCTGTTACCAGTCTCATCTCTCCCTTTGAAGGATTCATCTTATAACAAAAACATTCTCAGACATGCGGAACATCATTATGTCAATTTCTGCATTTCTAAATCCCCTGTTCAGGGTACAATCTTACAGCAATATCATATTCAAACATAAGCACCTTGACTTGCATGTCCTCCCAGCCAAATCTCTGTATATCCATTTACAAATCCATTGAGCTAAAGTCTCTAAGTAGATTGTAAACTAACAGTGAAAACTGTGGGCAACCATGTCTGGTGCTAGTAATCCAAGCAAATGACAACAAATTTGCTGAAATCTTTAATCTGTCCTTAGGGCCTGTTGACCTAGGTAAATAAACCACAGTAATAACTTATTTGAGTATCTATAAAATAGAAGACATTTGTTGGGAATACCACCGTTTTCATGACAGAAACCAAGAATAGCCATTCTGCTCTATCAAAAGGCTCTAAACATAATGACATCAAAGTCCTACCACTCTCCTGTGCATCCTGTATCAACAGAAGTGTCATAATGATGATGTCATAGGTTTGCCATTCTCCTACAAACTCACACTTATGACTCAGGATTAAATGACGTATGAATCAGGCCACTCTTTTTGCTAATAGTGACGTAAATGTTTTGTAGTCATGATTTAGTGCTGAGATTGGTCATAAGAGGATAGCGATATTGGTTCTGCTCTCTGCTTTGGGATTACTGATTTTAAATGTTTTCTTCCAAGCTTCAGGAATAACCCCCCCCAACACTCTGTGCTTTATCCATACCTGTAATAGTTTGTCCCCTCCCATGGCCTACACTTCTATAGATGCCATCAGATTCCTGGAATTTGCCTTTTGTTTGTGCATGCAACACAATTTTAATCTCCTTCAAATTAAATGGGTTATAGAAGGTGTCTTCCCCTTTGGGTTTCTGGCAGGGTAGACATATCTTGTCTAGGAATTCCATAATACTCCCTACATTAAAGTCATGAATGAGTTCTGATGAATAGAGCTCCTGATAGAATATTCTAAAGGTTAACAACATTTCTCCTGGTAGCATACAGATATTCCTTACTTCCTTCCCGGCCTCACACACTGTTCCTTCAACCTTCTGTTGTCTCAGCTTCATTGCTAGTGACTTTAATGCCTGTGCTGTGTTATTAAGTTGGGATCTGGCATTCAAAAAGACAGTGCACAGGAGCATAAATGCCTTCTGCCTACCATCTTTTATATGCCATCTTAGACTGTGATGCAAAGAAATGAATAGCTGTACCTACTGGGGTGAACAGTGATCCCAGTTCTTGAATGGTACACAGGAGCATCTGGTAAATTAAGGCATATGGGGCACCACTATGTTTGGGACTGACATGTCACTCTGTGTTACCTAACAGCACTGCAGGACACTGCTATGTAAGGCAGCAACATACAATACAGCTTGTCATAAAAAGCAGCTATAGGAGCTATTTAGTAAGGCATGCTGGACAGCACTCTGCTACCTTGGACTGTATTAACAATTTGCTGCAGGCTTAAGTGACTGAACTGGATACATTTTATATATATATATATATATATATATATATATATATATATATATATATATGTGTGTGTGTGTGGTTCTGGAGTTCATTAACATATTGTGGGATCTGATGGTTTGTGTGATCCTATTGGTTTGAGGCTGTTAGCACCACAGGTAGGTGGGTGGGGAAAAGTAATGTGTATTAACAGATTTGTCTGCACAGAATGGGACTCTGCACGTAAGGATTTTCTTAGCATGTCATTGAGATGTAAGCATGTCCTTCTGGGGGTATTTTTTAGGATTATTAGATTAGGGTACTTGGTTGGGGTGCTTGGGTGTAGGATCATGCACAGGATCTTGTGCAATCCTGCTTCATGGTATTACTGGTGTTAATGAATCATGAAGGGGGGGTTGTCTGCCCCATGTTTGGTGCACAGTGCCCTACATGGCAGCATTAAGGGTTTATAGCTTTGGCACATAAAATCTTTATCACAATTCTTTGAAATCCATGCCATCTAATCCCCTTGTGATAAGTTAGGTCTCATATCCGAAACTCCCTAATCCTTTTCCCCACTACCAAATATTTCTCCCTCTCTTTCCTCCTAATTTCATTTGAGGAGGTATAAATTGTGGCTCTAAAGTACCTTTTAAGCAATTCCTACTGTGATGAAGGATCATCATTAACAGACTGTACATCATCATGTAAGATGTCCTTACACCACAGTTTAAATTGATGTCTTTGCAACAAATATGCCTGGAAGTGCCATTACCTACTTAGTCTTTCCATTCAAGCTGCATATCTAACAGAATGGAAGAAAAGGCCTACATATTGTTCCCTGACCATATCAGTATGCTCTTTACATCGGAATATTTTCCAGTCTGGAATAATGTCTGATATTCCAGTGAGTAGTATGAATATATAACCTGCTTCTTGGGTTTCTTGCATGATTAAGCATGTATTCTTGAACTCTACCCTGTTATAATAATGTGCCAAATAATCTGTCCGGTAATGATAGCTTCACTTTTTTGAGTATGAGTCAATATCCACTGGTCTTATAAGCAAATTTCAGTCCCACATAATTACTTTTTTTTTTGGTCCCCATGGACTTCATTTTTACTGACCTGGCCGTCAGTACCCTATATCTACTCTGGGTCTGCTAGCCATACTCCTACCCTGCAGACTTACTCCAGTGTGGCTGGAGCTGGTCATGGATCTTAAGAGAGTCCTTGGGGCTTTGCTGGTATTTTTTTTTTTATGCCCTACCCACTTACGGAGCATCACCAATGTGCACCATCCCCACCAGGATGGGAAACCCATCCTTTCCTGCTGCTCCATCAGTCACCAGAGCTACTAACTGGAGCCAGGTCAGTTGAGCCATAGTCAGAGTTTTATCCGTCTATGCCACCATAGCTGCTAGTCTAACATAATTGCTGATTTTAATTTTAGTGTACTAAACAGTATCATCATATTACTGTTTAAAAGTAATAATTGTGAGAAGCTTTTACTTGTACTGTCTCATAGTTCACTAGCCTGCTGAACCTGCTCTCTGAGCAGTCTGGGTTTGTTTTGTTTTAAGCTCATGCTAGTAGCAGGTAAGATTACTGGATGATGAATGTGCAATGCAGGAGAGAAAAATCTCCTTTCTGAGGTCTGTTTCTTTTTACTGTGGAAGTCACAGGATTTTTTCTAATGAATACTAGCATCATTATACCACTGTAAACAAATATGCATTATGTAGGAACTTAGACATACAGGCTGATATGTTCATATGCTGATACTACTAGGGCTGTTGATCCAGTGAGCCATTTGTATTCTAACTACATGAACTTACATTGAAGGTGTCCACTTTGAAAAGTCGACAGGACATGAAAAAGAGTGATAGTACTTTAAAGCAGTCAGGGTAGCTCAAGGTGGACAGGCCCTTAATTGTCTTAGTAAGGAAATGTTGTGGTCTGTCAAGCTGGGTCATTTGGTTAGATAAGTACATATCAAAGGGAGACATTATACGCTATAATTCTCTTGATAAAAGAGGAGTAGAGGGGGATGCTAACTTCTTGGATCTAGAAGATATGACCTTACTAATTAGTTTGACTATATAAAAGAACAACAACAAGCAACATTCTAAAGGGATCCAGTATCTGTCTGCCTGGGATGACATGGTCGACAGACCACGATGCTTTTCCAGAGATTGCCTGCACCTGTCACCCCGGGATTCCGGATACTGGCTAAGGTTCTTGCCACTCCTATAATGCCTTTTTTAGGCAAGGTTCAAATGACAAATTCACCACCGTAACAGGAACAGGCAAGCAAAAACTGAGGGTGATGCTACTCAATGCTAGAAGTCTAAATCTCAAAATGAACTCACTCAAGGCACTCCGTAAAATGGAGAACATCGATATCTGTGCAGTGACTGAGACCTGGTTCAAGGCTCCAGAGAGCACCCCTTCACTACCATGCTATAACTCATACCACACTTTTTGGCCATGTAACCTGGACCGGAACACCAAAGGCGGAAGTGTGTCCATATTCATTAAGGATATCCACACCTCCAGGCTAGTAGCATAATGCAGCCAAGGTTATCCAAGTGCAACTAACTCTGGGCAAAACTGCAATCCAAATTGTAGCTTGCTACAGATCACCCACCATGCCCCAGGATTCCCACTCCTCTTTTCTTGATGTACTGGAAAATATTAGGGTTCAACCAAACACCCTAATAATGGGCGATTTCAACTACCCCACCATTTACTGGGAAAACTACTCATGTACCAGCTCCTTCACTCAACGCTTTCTGGAATTCATAAACTCCAATGCCCTGGATCAACTTATCCACACCCCCAACAGGGGCAACAATATCCTAGATCTAGTCATTACCAATATGAGTGACCGGTGTTCCACACCTGAAGTCAACGCCTCATTGGTCCGATTCGACCATAAGCTAATTACCCTAGATATCCACATCCTGCCTCCACCTCCCATTAAGGAAACCATGGTAAAAAATTTCTCCAAAGCCAACTTCATGCTTCTTAAGACAGAAGTGGTGAACTTCATGACACCCATGCAGATGGACAATACAGTTACGACTACTGAATCCTACACAATTGCACTTTATAAGCACTTACATGAGTGCATGGATCGTGCTATCCCAAACAGAACCAAGACGCTATCCTCCAATAAAAGGAAACCAATCTGGTGTTCCCCTGCCATAAACAAACTGTACAACTGAAGGAAGAAACTCTTGCAAAAGAGAGTAAAATCCCACGAGTGGAGGAGCTCCCTGGTCAGCCTCAGTAAGAAGCTGCGATCCCTGATAAAATCCTCCAAAGCTAGTTATGAAAACAAAATCACCACTGATTCTAAAGACAACCACAAAGCATTCTACAGCTATGTCAAGAATCTCAATGGCAACACTCAGATCTGCTCTAAGTTATAGCACAATGGCAGTAAATATACAGACCCAACTGATATTGCCAACATCCTGGCAGATAGGTTCAGTGCTAACCTTACCCCCCTTCTCACCCCCTAAAGAGCACATGTCTATACTGGAAGAACGCAAAGTTCCTGTAATCATGGCTGCACAGGTAAAAACCACACTCTCCAAAGCCAAGAACACAGCATCCTTGGGACCAGACACCATCCCAGGCTGCGTTTTACATGAACTACAGAACGAACTGGCACCTCACCTAAGTACCATCTTCAATCATAGCCTCACCTCAGACTTTGTGCCTGCTGAATGGCGCACAGCAATGGTTATCCTACTCCACAAGGGGGGAGCCACCACGGACCCTGGAAACTACCGCCCCATTAGCCTGATGAGCCCGGTCTGCAAGGCCATGGAATGTATCATCATGGAACTTATAGACAAAGACATTGGTAATCTCCAAACTCTGGATCCCAACCAGTTCGGGTTTGTAAAAGGCAGATCATGTCTCCTAAACCTGATAGACTTCTTTGAAGCAGTCACCAAAGCCATAGACAAGGGTAAGGTGGTTCACACAGCCTATCTAGATCTTGTCAAGGCTTTCGACACCATCCCCCACTCTGGAATTATAGATAAACTCACTAAACTAGGTATAAAGCCCTATGTCACAAGATGGGTTACCAATTGGCTCAATGACAGAACCCACACTGTGAAAGTAGCAGATTCCAAATCTGACTTCAGACCAGTGACAAGTGGAGTACCACAGGGTTCAGTCCTGGGTCCTCTCCTGTTTGGTATCTACTTCTCTGAAGTACAGGCTAACACAGAAGGTCTTTGGCTAACGAAGTTTACAGATGGCTGCAAACTAGGAGCCATAATCGAAACTTCTAACAATGTGGACATCCTACAAAAGGACCTCACTGAGACAGATGCCTGGTGTTAAAGCTATGGCCTCAGGCTCAATGCCAAAAAGTGCATTGTCATCCCCTTTGGTAAAAATTCTGTACCCATGAACTACCACATAGGTGGTAGTCTATTTAAAACCAAATGTGTGATAAAAGACCTTGGAACACAGGTGGACAGTAGTCTCTCCTTTGATAATCATATCGCCACAGTAGTCAGGAAATCTTTCTATGTGGCACACCTCATCACAAAAGGTTTCTCATCTAGAAAAAAAGAGGTCATTGTTCCCCTCTACTCATCACTCATTAGACCCATTATAGAGTAGAACACCCCTTTTGGTATGTACCTCACAAGACATCTACAACAACTGGAAAGGCTGCAGAAATACCTCACAAAGAGGATTACTGGCCTCAAACAGATGCCCTATGCAGACCGTCTCAAAAAACTCCAGCTTTACTCCGTCGCATATCGCCTACTCAGATGTGATCTCTACCTAACATACAAAGCTATGTCAAACCCAGAGCTGTTGGACATGCTCCACTTAAAGAAATCCCAATCCCTCCCAGCTACATGCTCAAGGGACCTAAACCTTGTCACCACAATAAACAGAACATGCAGGAGGGATAGATTCCTGTCCCAGAGACTTCCCATACTCTGGAATAAACTACCTATCTATATCAAACAAAGCTCCTCATTAGCACTCTTCAAGAAAAATCTTGATGACTGGATGGGAAATAGGAAATTCACCCCGGAGATCACCTCTGTGGCTCTGCTTGACAGTGGTACAGGAAAATAATGTTCTTGGGTGGCAAAAGCCAGGGTACCTTTTTGGCTGGGCTTGTATAGGCCCCAGCGCCGATAGCCTAGTACCTACCTATGAACCTATGAACAGTGGTAACTTGGTGGTCAAAGGATAGTTTATTGCCAGTGAAAGTGCCCAGGTCTCTAACAGCTGAGTCAGTTTTATATGGGCATTACCTATGGGACTGGAGCATGGGTATCTAGGTTTGCCAAAAGTTATAATGCTGCATTACTTAGCATTTGGTTTGAGGCTGGGGTCTAAAATAGTGTTCTTAACCTTTCAGAGAGCACTTAGGACTTGCACAGAATTGACTGGGGGGCTGGGTGGTATAGCCATGCTAACGGGCTTCAGATAATTAGGCAGAGACAGGGGAGTGGCGTTTAAGTTGAAATGGCCTGCTAGTATGTTGTCTACATCTTCAGGTGATAAGTATGTGGTGTTATTTTGTACTAAATCATAAAATTGTTTGTTATTACTTCTGAGGCTCCTGACATAGCTGAAGAAGGGTATATGGTTATACCTAACATGGGTGACAATTCTCTGTTTGTATTTACTTTTGGAGGATTTTTGAGTTTATAAGCCATAAGGCATATATATATATATATATATATATATATACATATATATATATATATATATATATATCCTATAGCATTCTATCTAGGTGTACTGAATATTAGCTTAACACCCAAACATCAACAGTCAAAATGTGAACCACAAGATGTTGAAAATGAGAATGTTGACATGCTACTACACAAGTCCTGACCAATAACCTTGGTGCATGCAGATATCAAACTTAAAAAAAGTGAGAAATATCACTTTTCACAGGAGGCAAGCCCACCTGCACCCACCTCAACACCTGCTAATTATATAGACTAACTGGGAGATTGCACAATTTTAGGGAAAGGGTATATTCTCCAACCCAGAGAATTGTGCGATCTTGCATACCTGTTGACCATCTGCTTAGTCAACCAGATTTTGTCCACTAAATAAATGTTGACCAAAGATAATTATGACAAAGCTGCTCGGGTGGTGAAGAGGGATAGAACCTTAACTAAAGCCCAGCAAACCTGTGACCTTCCTAGTGGGAGGGCACTTATTGGTGAAAGCCAATAAGAAGAGGATGATCCAAAGAGGGGAGCTGCCTTGGATGCAACCAAAGAGGGTCAGGGGTGAAGAAAGGGAAAAGTAGTTGGGACATATATTAATTAAAAAAAAAAGCCACTGAATGGAAGCACAGATGGCCAAGCCCCCAGTACACCCCAACAGCACTGGTGCAAGTCTGGGACTTTGGAGGATGCTGGCAGACCAGGTGTGAATGTGGGGCCATGCGGGCTGGGTTGGTATAAATGAGGTCCGAGGTGACCAAAAAAATTCAAAGATAGTTATGACAAAATTCAGTGCTCCTGTCTCCTCCCTCTCTCTGCATATAGATAGATAGATAGATATCTAGATAGACAGATAGATAGATAGAAAGGTGGATACATATGGTTCCCCTGGCATATGTTGATATGAATTTAAATTGACCTGCATATTGTCAACACACTTTGGTTGACAACAGAGTAGATTAACAGACGTGTGAGCTCAACAGTCGCCGGGGTAGAGGAATATGTCACTTATCTGGGATTTTTGCGATTTTGGAGTTAGTATATATATATATATATATATATATATATATATATATATATATATATATATAAAAAATTAGTAGGTGAGCTCCCCCACATGAGAGGGGTGAAGGGTGTTTTTAGCATGGTCTGAGGTTAATCCTTAGAGCATGTGCAGTGCTCTGTTGACATTAGCCCTGTTGACATAAACGTGTCAGTGTTTACCTTGATGACAATTACAGGGTTTGACTAGGGCCACTAGGTGTTTATAGCTAATAACAAATGCTCTTAACAGTGAATGCTCTTTTCATCTGCTTTTCCTGCTTGCCTGCAGCTCTTCTGTGAGATCGTGGTACAGTAGGGTCTGGGGATTTTTCCATTCCCTGCTGTAGTGCTATATTGGAATTGGTCTATATAATTACTAGGGGGAGGGCAGTGCTAATTCAGTGGGGGCCTCCCCCTCCCTGCAAAAAAAGCCCACTGTTTTTCTTCTGGTATTTGATCATTTTAGATCAATTTTTAATGCTCTTTTGAGTTTTTACTGTTTACTGAGGCAGTCTTTTATATATATATATATATATATATATATATATATATGTATATATCTCTCTCTCTCTCTATATATATATATATATATATATATATATATATATATATATATATATATATATATATATTAAGAATTTATAGATAGGTATCTCGCTAGATAATATGCTGTTATGGCTTTTGGTGAGCAAGGAACATCGATGTTTTTAAGTTACTATAACAGCAAGATGATTTAAAGAGATATAGCTACATAATAATTTCCTATTAGCTCAATAAAGTATGTTAATGAGTAAAAGATTTTGTTAGCTAGTCAGTATGGGTTTATGCACATGGCCGTTGTACAATTTCTGAACTGGCTTGCACACATGCGCAAGACACTTACAGTGTATGAGCAGCTGGGAAAAAATTCCGCAAATTTTCAGAAACGTATCTGTTTAATGTGTCATGCAGATAAGGAAGGCAGTAGATATTTTGAAATAATCAATTAAACAGTGGCCCATCAATCGGCATGGTTAAGTTTACCTCTATTTGTTAATGCTACTAGTAGGCTAAGAGAAACAGTTATTTTATTTAAGAACTGTTTAAGGTGTCAGGCCCCACTGCAGCATGTTTATTTTCTTCATTGTCACAGTGCTTCATTGTTTCAACAATCCATTGTATATATATATATATATATATATATATATATATATATATATATAAACTAAACCACTATCCAAAGCCGGTTATACGAAACTAAATACAATAAAAAATACTTTCTTAAAAATGGAAGAACTATGCTCAGAATAAGACAAATAAACAGCTTTAATAAGCGATCACTAAAGATAACTAGAGTTTGAATGCTTTCATTCGTAAAATGTTTCATGTCGAACTTCATCAGAAATTTGCAACACAACTAAGCACTGGTATCACTATAAGGCAAGGCTAATTAGCATATTAATAACATCATCAATTATCTATTCCATCTAAGAATGCTATATATATATATATATATATATATATATATATATATATATATATATATAGATATATATGTAGAGGCACAGCTTGTATTTGCTTTAAAGGTTTATTATTTCCTACATCAAATTTCTTAGACAACTCATTAGTTATATCCTTAGATAGAGGTAATAACTTCTTCTCAGCAGTTAATAAAATTATTATTTCCTCCACATCTTTGTCTGCATTATGTTTAAAAATATTTCTTATTATCAATCGTAAAATTTGCCAATTGGTATTCATATTTTCTTTTTGCACACCTCATCTCTAATTTAAATTTTGTTGCATTTTTCTTATACAGTAAGTTTGTTTTGCATTTTGGTTGTCTTTCCAAATCTTTCATCTCTGACAATTTTCATATGTTTTTATTCCACCATAGGTTTCTGTTTATATTCCCATTCTATTTTAATATTTTGAAATGATATAATTATTTATGGTCTCTTTCAGCTTATCACAAAACAGGTTCGCTTATCATTGATATGGTGTTCTTTCATGTTTACCTGCCAGTCCCAATTCACTAATAATTTATTTATTGCTTTGTAATCACCATTATGAAGAAACTTTTGCCAGTTATTATACTGTTACATAATCATTTCCTTTGGTGATAACTTTATATTCAACCAAAATATAGTCTGAATTATCAGTTGGAGGCAAAATGTTAACAATTACTATTTTGCATCTGATTAAGCTAAGATAAAATCAAGTATTGTTTAATTCTAATTTGTATAATTACAAGCTGGTTTAAGTCATGGTGGATAATGGAATATAACAGTTTTCCTCAGCTGAAGCTCATGAAATATAAGTATGCCAGTGTACACGTGGAGCATTGAAATCCCCAGTCATAACAGTGTTATAACTTTTTCCAAACTACTCAACTTCTATTTTCTTCTCCAAGATCAAGTGAAGAACTTCTATAAAAGCCAATTACTTTTACTAGTATGTGCCCAACAATCAGCATCTCAGAGACAGCTTCAAGTTTCTGTTTGTTATACATTTCACATCTATGTACATTGCCAGTGTAACTAGAAACACCACTGACTCTTCCTCTTTCTACAATTATGAAATCCTTGGAACTCTTTCAGTTTTAATGGAGGCTTATAATCATTAATTCAAGTTTCTGTAATAATGAGAATGCCATAATATATGCCTTTCAGATTAATCAGTCTTGTTATTCATACTTGTAAAGTTACAGAGCAGCCATATTAGTTCTAAACTGGATCATTCCAGATTCTAAAAAAAATGTCCTGATCATTTTTCCAGCTTGCGCCCAATAACTGTGTTACCTTGTTGGCTTAGGAAATACATATCTCTGGCAAAGTAACCTGCTTCATGAAGCATATATTCCCAAATTGAAATATGATAATACCCTACCTGTACCATCTGCTGTCCTACTTAACTGTTGTTGGAGTTAGGTAGTTTTAGCAAATTGTTTCTCAGTCTTGTTGCTGGCAGAATGTCCAGTCAGAACAACTGTATGCTCTTTTCACTACACAGCCTAATTCTTTTTTTTATTTCCCCTGTATATTTCTCCGTTAGTCTATCAATATCATTAATCCCTCCAGAGATTATTATGTATGAGTACTTACTGTCATATACACATCACAAGTCTGCAGAATGCATTTGATGAGAAACTGTCACTCCCTGCTCATCTGTAGAATACATAGTTCTGTGCTCCTTTGGTAACATTTTTCAGTAAACTGGGGCTGAAAGATAGTCTTGATTAAGAATTGATTCTGCATGAGCACGCATTATTTCTGCATAGTAAAGAAAATGGCAGTCAGTTCCCCTTTGCAAATGGGCTGATATTATAAGGAAGTTATTAGTTTAGAACCCAATACTCATTTTCTCAGTGTAAGACAGTGAGTAGTACTAGGAGTCTTGCTACTCATCAGTCAATGTTTTAATGAAACCGGAATCAATTTTTTCTTTATCCCCAATTTTTAGGATTAGTATTTTAGGTGTGGGTACATTGACGCTTGCTTGCCAAGCAGTTGATGATGTGGAGTATTTTAGCTGTAAATTTGCTGTATCAGGAATGCAGTATTTGTCTTCATTTTTGTGCCATCAAAGGGCTGTCACTACTGATAGCAGAAAGCATATAATAATGATAGCAAATAACAGGACTGTTTGTAATCAGTGCCATTTTATATTTCAGTTTATGTTTTTGGCAAAGGGGTAACTGAGTGCAGTTTCTTCAACAGATACACTGCACATGGCAGGAACTTTTATTCTGAAGTACTGTCCCTGAAACTTTTATTTATTTATTCAACATTTTTTAACCGGGAAAGTCCAACTTGGAACAAAGCCAATTTTCAGCAGAGGCCCAGAGGAGAAACACTCCATATGCATGTCTTTGTAACGTGGGAGGAAACCAGAGCACCCTGAGGAAACCCACACAAATGGAGGGAGGACATGCAGACTCCACACAGAAGGCACCCCAGCCAAGAATTGAACTGGTGAACCTCTTGATGTGAGGCGACAACACTACCGCTGCACCACTGCACTGTCCAAATGCAGTCATTTATCTACAATGAATTTTGTCATTGGGCTGTAAAGATGTTGGTACCTAGTTTCACTGAATGTATGTGATTACTTATATCGAAGCAGTTTTCTTCATTGGGGTAAAATGTGTATATTCGGGGGAAAGGGTACATTTCTGGCAGCTATCCCAGTACTTCTGATGATGAATATAGTACTATAAAACATTTACCAAGATTATGACACTTTGTAAAAAAGCTAAGGCCTCTCACCTTTAAGTTGCTATTTGTGTGCTTAAGGTAAAGAGTTGACTACCCCTTTCTTACTGTTGTAAGAGAACATCTTCTGTGGCAGTTTACCTTTACAGGTCAGTAAATAAATGGGAGAATTGTTCTTGATGGATGATTATTAGCACAAATAAATACTGAAGTAACAACCTTGTGCTTTACCTTTCACTTCTGCTGATCACATAATTGGTGATTGGAAAGGTGACAGATATGGCAACGAAGCTGTACTGTTTCAAGGTTTCACAAAGGTGACGCGTCAGCTGGCACTTTATTAAGACATGTTTGTAGTGTTTCAGAACCCTTGTTGGATGATTTTAAACCACTGTAGTTAAATATGTAATTTATGACATTTAGTATATGAGCATTTCAGATGCCTGTTTAGGCACCTCAGACCCATACATTATATTCACTGGAACTCATGCACTAACTATGCTGGCTGATGACTTTACAATGTAAAGGAATAATATTGTATTCCAAGACAGTTACGGAGGATCGTTATCTCACATAATGAGGCTTGATCAGAATTAAAAGAATCAGGAATACAGGTGGATTATGAAAGTTACTAGCTTGTGAGGGCATACTGGCAATGATTCCCCAAGAACACTAGGACCCACTTCTTAAATCAATGCCAATAATTTCGGGGTTATAGCAGAAAGTTCTGGAAGAAAATATATAATTTAAGAGGAAGTGACAGAACTACCCCAAGCATGCTTCCTGGTTGTTAGTAGCACTGTTATTTCATATCTAAAACAAATTCCGGATTCATTGCTTCCTAGATCAGTACATCCTTCCCAGCCAGGTACACTTCGTCTTATTCTACTTTCACAAAATATATTTGGCTTTGAAACTGATTTTCAGTTTACCATATTTCCATTAAGCAAAGCAGCAGCTGTCTCAGGAAAGTCTTTGACAGCCTCTCCAACAGATTCTTTTCAGGCTTATAAATTATTCATTGTCATGTCTCTGAAACCTATACATAATATTTCTCTCTTGAATGATACATTCCTTGGCATCTGAAAAATTGTGTTTATCAAACCTATCCCAAAACATCACTCCATCACTCAAGTGCACTTCTTTATATTTATACCATTATTTTTTCCTTTAGTTAAAATTTTAGAAAAGGCTGCTGAGTCTGAGCTCCATCATTATATTGTGGAATAAGGACTATTTTCAACCCAATTAGCTTTACGAACAGACAGGATATAAACGCAGCTCTATTCATACTTACATACTGCTTATTTTGAACAGTAGGCTTAGGGGAACCTCACTGGTGCCATGTTAGTAGATTTTTCTAAGGTCATTGACTATATGAATCATCAACTGTTTGCCAAGCAGATGAAAATTTATGGTCTCAGTCCTATCTCTTTTATCTGGCTCACTATTTGCAGCATAGGTATTTCAAGACAACCTGTCATTAGAGCCAATCATAATATCAGCTGGTGCTCAGACCCCTGCTGTTTGTGCATCTATTTTGTATTCCCTCCCAGAGTAAGTGAAACAACTCTATATGCAGAAAATTCAATCATCTGGTGTCTGCAGGTCTACCACAATCTGTAGCTCACTTGGCTGCATTTTATCTCTGATTTTGTCAGTCCCTTTGTTGGTCTTGTTGACAATCTGAGTAAAACAAAGGTAACACTCTTTGAAATACAAAACAGACTGTGCATGCTGAGAACACAAACATTTAAGTCTTACAAGTATCTTGGTGTCTCCCTGGACTAATCACATATTTTTCCTTGTCAAATGCATAAAACTGTCGACAAAGTTTCAGCATGCTGAGTTTCTGCAAATGAGAAAGCAACTTGTTTTACAAGAAAATAAGACATTCAATCAGTAGCAGAGTTTAACTGTTTTCTGTAGAATACAGCCTGCCAGTTGTGGGGTAAGTGTCTGTTTGTATACAGCCTTCCATAATATACATAGCACAGAGCAAAATCTGTCATAGGTGTTTACTAGGCTAATGACCACAAGGGCCATTTTAAGCCTTGCCATGCATCCCAAATCTCTGACGAGTTCTGATAACCTTGATAAATGTAAGCATGGGCCTGGGAGATGAACCATTTACAGGTTACCTGTTTGCATCAGAGACATAGGTGCCAAACCAGGGATGGATGTCAATTTAAGAAGCTGTCTAGCTACTTCAAAAAGTCTAGGTCTTCTAATTCATCTGCATTCTGAAGTTAAGGCTAATCAGTCTTGACCATTGTAAATCTCTCTACCATCTGATAACCATCAAACAATTTACAAGGACAATCTGATCATGTAAATCCTCATCCATTTCATATATTGTTCCCCATCGCTAACCAGTTTGCACAGAACTTTCTCCATCACTTTTTCCTGCTCTTGTAGCAGTCACATCTATTCAGGACTGTTTCTTTCTCCTGATTAATTCCTTCCCCATTTCATGCTACGTGTCTATTTTAATGCAGCATTGCTTGATATTATTATGAGTTCATACTAAAATTGAGTGTCTCTGTGGCAGGTGTCATATCCTATCAAGATGCTGCCTAACAACAAATATATAATTCTCAATTACACCATTTGTTTTAGGTATGTCAGCTGCAGTCAACGCATTTCCTCTGTGTATAACATCACCTTTGTGCTTACATTACCATATCTATTTATTACTTCTCAACACTATAAATACCTCATAGAAGTAATCTCTGTAGTTCTCCAGGTAACAGACTTAACAGTTACATCATATGACCCACATTAACTCATGGCTTGCAGGTTCATAAGTACTGAAAGGAGCTACTTATAGAAATATAGCCTGTAGCACTTCTGTTGTTGTATAAGTAAACGAGTGCATAATTCATTAACTCTCTCACTTGTGCACTGTTTTACTGTTAACAGCACAGGTCTCATATATTATCAGAATTTGATACCTAATGCTGGAGCCTGTGTGCACAATACCACATTCACATACACAACCTGATATAGTTTCACAAAAAATGTGTCACACAGAATAACAATACAAAGTTTGTTAATTACACTGACCTCACAGTTGTTAGGAGGGCAAAAAACAATAATAACTTCCAAGAAACCAAGGCAAATAAGATAAAAGATAATCCACAGACAGGAAGAACCGAACCAAAAAGCACAAAGTCTTGAGAAAGCCAGGTATTTGCCTGGCGAAAGCGCTTGATTTATTGACCTGTTTGTTGCTCAATAAAGCTGCACTTTGTGCTTTTTGGTTCTGTTCTTCCTGTCTGTGGATTATCTTTTATCAAAAAACAATAATGCCTAAAATATACCTTTGATGTTCTAAACTGTCATCTGCTAATGTGAATAAAGTACATTATATCTGCCTTCTACACAATGGGGCAAAAAAGAGATTTATTTATTTATGTATTGGCATTTGTTTACTAGGAAAGTCTGACTGGGCCAAGTGTGCCCATTTTCAGTGGAGGCCATTTTAAAGGAGAAAATATCTTGTCTGGTACCTGCATTGCATGTCATCCAGTTAGAATGAAAAAAACAAACAAACAAACAAACACATAAAAAAACAGGACCATTCAGTCAACAGTCATCTTGCCATGACCTCAATACTTGAAACACACTTAAATAAATTATGGAAAAAACATTTTAAATCTCCATGCAGCTGCCAAATCTATTGAAACTGCATTTCAGCTGCTGATAAAATAAAGTGCTAGTGGATAAAGCATTTCTGGAAATTTTGAACCTATGTTTATTTACAGGAATGTATACAAGCATACATTTCATGGGTTCATGTGTTTAGTTGTCAGGCTTATGACCTACTAACCTTCAAAGTAACTTGCTGGTATTCATAGTTGATTTCTGTAGTACACAGTGCAGTGAAATGCTGAAAGCAAGAATGTGCATCTTGCTAGTGCTATGAGCAGGGATCCCCATGAAATGTTAAAAAAAAACTTTTCACATTTCTCAACCATGATTACATCTTACCTGAATCCATTCTACTCAGCTGCTGTTGTTTTGACATGCATCAATTGCATTCTCTTTCACTGGCTCAAATGTAAAAAGCATTCATTTCATGCAAATGAGAGAGCGAGATTTCCTGGAGCCATTAAGGGTTCAGTCTTTTTGCTAAAAATGACAACCCAACATTGCTCCCAATATTAATATCATTATGTTTCTCATCCACAATGCCATGTTTCTCTTCTAGTATTTCTCTTATATACTTAGAACATTGGTAATATACAGGTTTTGCAGTAGCAAAGAGCACCTGATGCAGAAATATGTGTGTGTGTGTGTGTGTGTGTGTGTGTGTGTGTGTGTGTGTGTGTGTGTGTGTGTGTGCCCTTAGCAGTTTTGGTTTGCTGTCCCAAATTGTTTTGCTTGTTTTTGCTTTACAAATGTGAATGATTGTTTGGTTTATAACACACACACTGCTTTTTCTTTACCTTATTTCCAAAAAAAGTCTGTCAGTAATGCCAGAGTTTCATAGTTCTTGTTGTACAGAAAATACTGCTTTGCATCCTGTTTATGGAAATATTTTTTTTGCCTCATATTTATGCTCTGTCTTTTTTGTCTCATATTATGTCTAATTCTTTTTTTTTATTCCTTAAACAAGTCTCCGGAACACTGTCTGGTTAAGTGACTTGCTCATTCACACAATAGGCAAATGGAGGCAGAAAGAATCAAACCCTGTAGCCTTAACTATAGGAAGCAAATCATTAAAAGCCTAGAGCTTTGATCATCTGCATTAACAGCCAGATCTTCACGTGTGCCTTCATTTTTCTGATAAATGAATCAATGAGGATTATACTCGGTCAATAATGCCAGTCATTAGAGTTTCATATTTATCCAGAAAATGAACGTTAATGCACATCTGCTGCTCTATTAACTTTTAAGTAAATTAGGGTACTCTGCTTATCTGTCTCTAGTTATAGAGAACATCTCTAACCATGTCTGATATTTATGCCTTGCTCCTCATTAATTTTGTTTTTTCTAGTAAACACTGAGGATTACAGACAGTCAATAATGCTAGTCACTACCATAGTTCTTATTGTTCAGAAAATGCATGTCCATGCAACATTTGTTCTTATAACTGTTTAAGTATGTTTAAGTTCTCTGGCACTTAAGGCTCTGAGCTGTTAATTAACTGCTTCTTCTTGTCAAAAGTACAGGATTTGAATCGTTCTACCTTAATTTGTCTACTGTGTGACTCTGAGCAAGCCACTTAACCAGACAGTGCTCCAGGGTTGCCCCTGAAAAAGAACAAGTTATCCAGTGGGTTTACCTGGTTAAGAAATAGATAAAATAAATAATATTATTTTTGGCTTTGCCCAGAATTCTTAAACAAAGATGTTGATAGGTACTGTAGACTGTTCCTTGTTAAAGTGTGTGGCTTTCTGGTACATTGTTGTGGATTGCAATCACTAAATACTGACAGGCATGTGAGTTTCAGACTTTGTATTCTTCAGAAAATATTTACTAAAACAAAACTTGTTATTCTTGTATATAATAAATATTTAAGATAAATAACTTATGTTCCTATTTTTTTCTGATTTCTGAGCTAAGAATTTGAGAGAGGAGAACATAATTGCAATGAGTTGCACTGTGTGGTTATGACAGTAGTGAGGTGAGATACATTTCTGTGCCATTATTTATGAAATTATTTATTTACTTGATCTCTAGCATATATCTAAGGTGTACACTCATACAAGTGGCTATAACTGATGGTTGTGTGTATGTATGTGCCTGTGTGGATGTGTGGGTATATGCAAGTATGCATATGTGCGAGCATATGTGCAGGGGGAATAGTTCTCAACTCACCCTGATTTTTCCTCATATTTATTATTTGTTCCTCATAACATTTCTGTTTTTTCTGATAAAGTGTGGTAAACTGCAGTCACTAAATAATTCCAAACATAAGTTTCAGACTTCATACTGTTCGGAAAATGGCTGCTACTGCAAAGCATGTTATTCTAGCAAAGTTTGAAGTATGTAAGAGAAATATTTAAAATCTGTTCCTGATCTTTCTGATACTTGAGCTAAGCGGTTGGGAGAACATGGGGGTGGAATTGGTTGTAGTATATGGTTCTCACAACAGGGAGCTGAAATACGCTTCTTGGTCAACATTTCTATACTTTAATCATTCATTTGATCACAAGCAAACATTGGAGGTGTGCATAGTGATACAAGGGGTGTAGCTGATGGTCAAATCTTGTGAACATGTATAAAATTTTGGTTCCAAAGTAATTATGGTATAATGGGAGTACGTGATTGTAGTAAACAACAGCATCATTTTCTCAGACATATTCTTGGGGTATGATCCTTTGTTTACTTGTTTTGTTGGCTATTGACAGAATGTTTATTATCTGGTTGTGAATAAACTGGTCAACATGAAGTCTATGAGTTTAGAGTTGATATTTATCTAGGAATGCATTTTTAATTTAGCTTGTTTTTTGCAGGCACAAGGGTATGAAATGCACTATGATGGCTTACAACAGTTTGTCTTGTTATTGCTGCAGATGAGCAAGGCTATGAGGTGTTACTGAGCTGTTTCCTGTAGTGCAGGGTTTGATTTTCTCAACCTTTGTTTGTTTACTGTATAACTCTGACCAAGTCATTTCACCAGTCAGGGCTCCTGAGCTGACACTGAAAAAGATACTTGCAACCAGTGGGATGTTCCAGGTTGTTAACAAATGCATTACATATCTGTTGCCTGAATTCCTACTCCCATCACATAGTTGCTAATTAGTGTTTCACTATATGCTATTTGATTAAGAATTCCAGCATGTCTGTTGTAGTTCAATGGGTTGGCAGGTACATTTTCTATAAATGTATTACCCATGTTAAGTCTCGTTCTAATGTGAGTGTTTTGTTTTGCTTAGCAAATGTCTGTCAGTGTTTATGCTTTAAACTAAAAGTTTTAAATTAAATCCATACTCCTTTGACCATAGTAAAAGTAAATAAAAATAGTATACTCTGAAAGGTTTGAACAGTATTTTATATTATTTGGAGAGAGCCAGACAAGTGACAGGATATTGGTATGGCTGTAGTGAGGACCCCTGATTGATTACCCTGCCTAGGGCCACAGTTGACCAAGAGCCAGCTGCACCTGTCTGAGTCTCCAAACTCAAATTTAACAGTAGCAACTACAGTGAAGTTGACAGACACCAACCTGTGCATACAGCTTGCCCAAGACAATGTCGTGCACGGTATATGGAAATGCAAGGCAAAGCAGCAATGTATGGTCAACCTCAACAGGCCCTGATATGTACACAATGGCAGTGCAATGTCACACAGAACAAAATGATGTATGCAGTATTATTTAAAGACTATGGTGGGCAGTGCATAGTTGAGTTACACTGTGCATCAGACATCTTCACTTATTCCATACAGGATGAGAGTGGTGCAAGTCAAAATGATCTTCATTTGCACAGGTGCCTAAGGACACAAGGACATGTGTCTGTTTACTTAACCTGGTGTGAGAGAGTTACTGTTCAGCAGAGGCAGAGACATGTGTCATGGGGCAGGATGAGACCAAAATCATAGAAGGTTTCCTCTGTAGACTATGTGGGGAAGCTACTATGTGCTGCAAAGATACTCTAGAAACACTGTATATCATAAACGTCCAAAACACACGGAAGTCACAAACATAAAACTTTTAATAAAGCTTTCAGGTCTACACCCTTCATCAGCATATAAAATCACATTACATTGGTCACATTTAAATAGAGGAAACATTAAAACCACATGATGAAGCCAGCCATTCAAACGTAAGCTACGAACAAATATGTAAATTAAAAATTTTTTCAATCAATTTAGAAACTTTCCTAACATATATATAAGTATAAATATGCATATAAATATATACACAAATATATACATATAAAAATAAAAATGAAATTTAAAAAATGAACAATATATAAATATATATAATATAATATAATATATCACAAATTCTCTCTCTGTCGCTTAACCAAAATTGGTTTTAAACTCACTGTCCCATTCAGGCCAGGTAATTTGTCAGCCTGTAATCGCACTATCCATTCATATTCCTTTACTAGCAGAAAATTGTCTATATCACCACCTCTAATACCCAGATGCAATACACATATACATCTAAATTTAAATGCATGTGTCTGAAAGTCAAGCAGATGCCTATATAACCCATTTGTCTCTACCTTTCTTCTTATTTCAGACCTATGTTCTATTATTCTATCTTTTAGTTTCCTAGTTGTTTTCCCTACGTAAAATGCATTACATAAGGTGCAAGTAGCTAGATAAACTAGTTTGGTTGTATTGCAATCTGCTTTACAAAAAAAGTCAAAACATTCCCCTGTTATCGGATGCTGGAAACTACTATTAGTATCATAGATGTCAGAACAACAGACACAATTATGGCACTTAGAAGTAATCATTTTAGTTCGTACAGATCATGCTTCACTTTGAAAATCCTTGTAGCATAGCATTTGTTTAAGTGTCTGACCATTTCTAAAAGCAAACTTTGGTATCGGACCTAATATATCTTTTAAATCCGGTTGCGCCATTAATATGATCCAGTTTTTTTCAATAATCCTACACACGTCATTTGTATTGGCATTATAGGTGGTAGTAAATCTTGCAACATTATTACCCATTACCTTATTTACTTTAATTTCCATTGCCTGTCCTATGTGTTCCAAGGGTAGAGAACCAAAAACTGGTTTATATAAATTTCTTCTTCCTTGTACAACCTGTTCATAACTCATATTCACATCCCTTAGAAGGTACCCATTTCTAACAAATTCTTCCTTCATTTTCATAGTCTCCTCTAGAAAGACATCATCCTCACTTGTTAACCTACTTACCCTTATTAATTGTGATTTTAAAATACTTTTATATACATGTGCTGGATGCATGCTGCTGTATTTAGGTACCTTGCTGTATGTACATCCTTTCTGTGTACCATTGTCTGTAGTCCATCAAATTTCTTATATAACTTTACACCCAAGAAAACTATGTTATCTGCAGAAAAATTCATTTTAAACTTAAGAAAATTTGTTGTAGTATTTAGGTACAAAAGAAAACTTTCCAATTCTAACATGGTGCCAGTCCACACAAAAAAACAATCATCCACAAACCTACAATAACAATCCAAGAGGTGTTTATATTCATTATTTGCATTCAAGATATATTGTTTTTCCCATACATACAGGACTAAGTTAGCAAACGTATTAGCCACAGATGTACCCATAGCTACTCCTGTTAATTGTTGGTACGGAATACCACCAAAAATAAAAATATTTTTAGTCAAAACTAAATCTAAAAGAAGACAAATATTCTCTATTTCACGTGCCTGTTGGATGGATTCCATTATTAGCAAACTTCTTATTGCCTCGATCCCATATTCTATTGGAATCACTGTGAATAGGGATTCTATGTCGAGTGTAACCAATAAGTACTCCGCTCTACCTTTTTCATTATTCCAAGTATCAAGCTTTTCCAAAAAATGTATTGTATCTTTTAATATTGTTTCACATTTAGGTATATACCTAGCAAGTACATTTTGTAAATACCTGGAGATGGGTTCAGTCACCCAACCTTTACCCGACACAATAGGTCTTAAGGGTGGGTCACTCATGGATTTATGTATTTTAGGTATTCCATAGATCTGTGGAATTTTAGGGCATGTTACTGTAAAATAAGTTAATAAATCAATACTAATGTCCTGGTTTAATTGCATATCATATAACACTAGATTCACTTGAGAAACATGATTCTTTACATCCATAAATGTTATCTTTCTAAAAGTACATGTATCCGACAAAAAATCTTTAAATTTATTCATATACCATGACTTATCCATCAAAACAGTAGCCCCACCCTTATCTGCTTGTTTTATTATAATAGTTCTATCCTTCTTCATCTGCAATAACGCCTTATATTCATTAAAAGACAGATTGTATTTAACATTCCTGCTCCTGTTCTTGTCTTTAGAAATATACAAGGCTCTAATTTCCATTTCCACAATGTTTAAAAAAGCCACTATAACAGGAGATAATTGGGGCATAAAAACACTTAATCTTTTAAAAACCGGATTCAAATTATTTGTTTGTTTAAACATTGATTTAAGCATAATACTTCTTGCAAACAATTTGACATCAGTTAAAATGTCCACTATGTTGTCCTTAAAGAAAGGGATGAATTTCATCCCATTCTCCAGTAATTTATAATGTTCCTCAGTCAATATACTATTTGTAAAGTTAACGGTACCTTTCAGCAGACAACCTACTGTTTTCATCATCGAGGTGCCTTGCTGGGCAATTTGGGACTCTTGTTTTTTCTTTTCAACATCTGCGTTGGGCGTTGTGGAGTTTTCTGCCCTAAAGGATCCTGAAACTTCTTTTGTTGCACTACAATTTTCTCCGGTTGCTTTAATCTGAAGGGTAAAAAAGAAGAGATTTCCGTCTGCTTTCGTTTTTCCTTTCCTTCCATTCCAGACGCTGCTGGCTCTACCCGAGGGACAGCTACATTCTCATTCGTCTCAATGGTGGCAATATCATTGGAAATCAGCTCCACATCTCTCTCCTTTCCCCTCGATTGGCTCTGCTTACACTGATGTACCAAAACGGAAGCAAAGCTTGGCACACCCGACGTGCATACTTCCTGATTGGCTACAGCTGGTCCTGGCGTTGGCGGCAGTTAAAAATTATCAAGTTCATCAAGAGATTTATTAACAGGTTTCGTTATGCTTTGTCTGCTATTTGTATTATCCACTCTTCGTTGACCAAAGTCTTTTCTAAAACTTACTTTAGGCCAATGAAAAATATGGCCATTTTTAAAATCATCTATATCACGTTGAAGCTTACGTTTTTTTTTTGTGCTTCTAATTTACAGTCTAATGCTTGAACCCAATTTATAAAAGCTTGATATTGCTCATTCAAAAATTCAGTGTTGGACAGTTTAAAAACATCTTTTTCAATTTTTTCCATCTCTTCCAATAAACCACTCTCCACATTTTCAAAAAATTGGTTCATTAATTTCATGAGTTCAAGATTTAATTGCTGCCATTGTATTAAGCTACTATGTGCCCATGCACTAAGATCACTGTGATGGCTAGATGTAGCAGGGATATGGACCTCTGGGCCACTGATGTGGTGGTACAGGTGGAATGCAACCTGAAGGTGGATCTCTGATGAGGTGCCTCACCTCTATGCCATTTAATCAAGGCCACTCCTACATGTGGTGTGGGACTGTGATAACCCTAGTGCCATAGGTACAGTCTGTGATCCCTGATAATGACCTCCTTATGTACCCACCCAAAATATGGACATGACCATGGCAGCATTACTGGCACTTGTTGTATTCTTCAGGGAGGTGAACACAGTGACAATGTGCAGCACCACAGTCCACATTAGTCTGATCATGGCATTCCTCTGGGCTTTGAGGCTTTACAGTGCTGGGTCACATCCTCATGCAGGTCAAGCACAATATTGATTAGCTCAAAATTGACAAGTGAAGCTGCATGTTGTTCCTGGATTATAACCCTGCACATCTGTTGATTGATGTCAAAAGCCCCCACCAGGCTGGTATAGAATGGGTATGCACACATCTGATGCAGTATGCATGTCTGCTGCCACAGCACCATGAGGAGTGGTGCCTGTGCTGTTGGTCACATTTATACCTCCTTGACAGGGAAGGGGAGCTCTAATGCAGCACATCCTGTAGTACAGGTGCTGGTATTGCTGTACTCTCACTCTGAGCAATGTGTATAGGACCACTCAGAAGGGATGGAGGGACTGTCAGAGAATCAAAAGACTGTGACTTGAACTGTCTATTGAAATCAATGTTCAGTCCTGAGCTGGTGCTGACCTCAGCATGTTGTCCTGGCCTAACTTGTTTACTTTTCACAGTAGGAAGAGATTACAGAATGATGATGATGATGACCCACCTGTGCAACATGTTATACATTGTGACATGCATGCAAACAATAGGTGAATATATGCTAGCAAACAGCATGCACATACCTGTTCTGGTAGTCCCCTGAGTTTAAACATACACTGTACTAAATGGGGGACATATACAGTGGTCACTTTGTGCTACCTGGGGTCAGTTAGTGCAGAATTCCTGTGTAGCCTATGTATTATGGCTACTTAGATGTCTGGTCTCCTTTTGAGGCATGCAAAGTTTTAACAATCCCAGGCTCTGGGTCCACTTCACCTGGTTTAATACTTATACCCTCATCACCTCCATGCAGGGATACAAAGGATGACTTATCATCAATGAAGCTTGCAGTGGGAGTTGACCTCTCTCCTGTTATAGACCTGCCAACTACTTTGCCGCATGTCTTCTTTGATGTCCACTATATTATGTCATTGACATATTTAGAACATTGCTGTGTTGTGTGATTACTCCCACTTATGGTACTAATGTCATGGACCATTGTATCCCACATATGATCTCAAAAAGGTTGATGAACATCCATCTTCCCTGTAGGTGTCACTCATGGGTCTTGCATGTATGTAGCAGGGGACTGCCCTCAACAGGGCTGCATTTGTCTAAATTCTACTGTCCATCCCCTTTGGAGGACATACTTAAATTTAGGGAGAGAGGAGACAATAATTGCACACCACTGAACTTTGGGTAGGGAGGGCTAGCTATAAAACATGTTAGTTTGATTTGGTAGTATAAAATAGGACAGGGCTAGGAAGGCAGTGGATGCCACACATATATCATGAAGAGTGATGTATGCCAGCAGTGACCAATGTGAGCAGGTTTATGGCCAGATCTGTGCATCTATACAACTGGGTTAGGTAACACATAGATATCCAGAGGGATGTGTAGGTGACAGAGACTCCACCTGCAGCATTGGTGGGGCTCACAGGTATGTATAGGTGATAAAGGGAGATTGGCTTTTTTGACAGGGTTTACATGTGCAGACATTCTCACCAGATGTCCCTATGGAAGACACCCATATCATATTTGTTGTTGCTGTCAGTTATATTGTTGTGGCTCTATGTTATGTGAGGCAGAGGGCATGGCTATGCCTGTGTGGAACTGTGATCCCCATTTCATGCTTCTGTTGCATTGCAATTACATGTGGTAGTGTAGATGCTTCTGCACATACATGTGATAGTGTAGATGCTTCTGCACATACACATGATAGTGTAGATGTTTCTGCACATACATGTGGTAATGTAACTTATTTATCAACCTCTGGACATCATGTCCTATTTCTGCTTTATTGCATATACACATGACAGTGTAGCATTCATTTCAGTCTCTGAACTACATCTCAAGCCTCTGCTTGCTCTCAAGTAGTTTTGTACTGCTGCTGTATCTCCCTCATATCTATCTGTCATGACTTATATGTCCATTCTGTCTTTTTAGCATAGGCAAGGAAAGAAGAAATTGGTGTCAGTTTTGCAGAACACAGCATAGATTTCTGGTGCAGGCTAGTTAGTGGGCTCCTAGTTTGTCACCTGTACTACACTGTACACCAGTTGTGACTCATCATCACTAATGGCAGCATTACTTTTGTTGTCTCCCTTCTCTAGCTGATAACAGCACTTCAGAGCCACAGATATGTCAGCTACCATTCACCCCTGCCTTAACTAACTCTGTAGTTAAGGCGGAGGAGTACAGTACGAGTGCTTTACTGGTGGGGGGTGGGGTGGTGGTTCAGGCCCCTTACCAGTCGGTACTCTGCTCCATTCACCTGCTCTGACTCAGTCAGTGTTGGAGAATGCGATGGAGATGACAGCTGACCAGGCATTAATATGATGAGCTGCTGTAAATCAACCCCCCTCCTACAGCAGATTTTGGATTTGATGGAAGTTCTGGCTCATGCCTTTGTGACACCAGTGGCAAGTTGTGGTCCATACTATTATCAATGAAAAAAGAGTTAGGTATTTGCCACTGTTAACTGGCCTGAGGAACTGGCCTACATTGACCTATGTCAGGGACTCAGGCTAACAGTGGGAGGGTCTACATGCTCCTACTGGCCAGTGTGTGTCCACCATAAAGCACAGCAGCCCTTGGTCAGTAAGCTAGTGGATGGCTGATGCCCAGTTACCCAGACTGGGTTATCTGGGATAGCACTGTTGAGCAAAAACTGGACATACAATCAATCAAATGAACTAATGAATGCTAGAGTGAATATTGGTTCACTGATTGGATGCAAATTGAAAGTGGATGATATGATGGCAAGGAGGAGACTGGATATTCTGAATATTCAGGAGGCAAAATGGAAGGACAGTGTAGCAAAGATTCTTGGCCTGGGATCCAGAGTATACAACATATGGGAGATCAGACTAGAAGTGGTGTCAGAATTGCTTTGAGGGATATTTTTATAAAGATAGTGAGGAATGTAATTAGAATCAGTGACAGATTCATAGCAATTAGATTTCAGTGCAATGATAAGGCATTCGTCATGATCTCAGCTTATGCTTCACTGCAGGGCTGTTATGGAAAAGAAAACAGGGCATACTGGCAACAGTTGCAGGATCACCTCAACTAAAGATGACAAAAATGATCTTGTATTGATAATGGGTGATATAAATGCTTATATTGGGACAGATGGGCAGACAGACAGAAGAGGAAATGAGGATTATCCTCATCCATATGGTTGGAGCAGTAGGAATAATGAAGGAGAAGCCATTTTAGACTCCTGGCTGGCAAGCAGCTTAAGAATGAATAACACATTGTTTGCCAAGACAGACAGTCAACAGATCACCTACAGCCATTGTCACCATACAACACAGGTTGACTTCTTTCTAGTAATGAAAGGGCACTGGGATAAAATCAGGCACTACAAAGTCGTCCCTAGTGAAAGAGTCCATCCCCAGTACAAGCCACTTTTGGCCACAATCAGCTGCAAGAAGTGGCCAGAGAATACTCTAACCTATACAGACTAGGCTGTAGAAATGGACAAGGACAGGAGAGAAATGGGAAGCTATCAAAAGAGAGAAGTGCAAGAAGAAGTGCTACATAGAAAAGATGGATCAGGCAAGAGGGAATACTGGTTGGCTAGCAAAGAGGCAAAGAGAACAGTCTACTAGCTTCTGGAAGGTGACTCAGCAGGCTAAGAGAGCAGTCTAGCAGCTTCTAGAAAGAGTCTCAGCAGATGGCACAAAGAAGCTCTATCAAGCTGCAAGGCAATAACAGAAAGATACAGAAGACAATCATCAAATGCCATTTGTAATGCAGGCCAGCATTCTTTTCACTAATCCAGAGGACATCAAATGGCAAGAAGCTTCTACATGATGAAACCCTACATGTGCTGTACTACGCATGCACTGAAAGAAGAAGCAGACCCATAGAAGAAGTATAAAGTGTATTAAGGAAGAGGAAGAAGAAGTCAGGAAAGGCAGCAGGTCAGATAAAGTCACTGCAGAGATGATCAAATTATTGAGCCCTTTAGAGGAGAAATGCCTCTTGAAGATACCCATTGCAGTATGGATGGAAAGGTGCATTGCAGATAACTGCAGAATAAATATTCTAGTGCTAGTGTAAAAGAAGACAGGGGATATTCACACTTGTGGGCAGCACACAGGTAATAAACTTCTGCCTCACTGTATGTAAGTGCTTGAGAGGGTTCTTTGTAAATGAATACAGAAAGCAGTAGAAAGTAAGATGGGAGATGAGCAGTCTGTATTCACATTAGGATGAAGCATGATTGACCCAATATTTGAAGTGAGACAGATAGTGTAGAAGAAGCTGGAGATGAGGAAGAGTCCAACTGGACATTCCTACACTTAGAGAAAGCATATGACAAGGTCCCATGAAAGCTGACTTAGGAAGTCTTGTGAATGGTAAAACATTGGTAGAATTACTGCAGGCTGTACAAGGACCCAATGACTCAAGTACAGACAATAATAAGATTCACAGCGGGGTTTCCTGTGGGAGTGGGTGTGCATCAGGGCACAGCTCTGGCACCAGTGATGTTGATACTGGTGATGTAGTAGGCATCCTTTAATCCCAAAGGATCATGGGTTTGCACCTATATTAGACTGATTTGAGCAGTGTCTTCTGTGGCTGTGCAATCCAATCAGGTAGTGGCAGTCCTTTCCACACTCTGGGCAGCAGTAGGCAGATGTGTGTCTGGTATCATGGGCTCGGATTTTCCTGAGGGCTCTCTTATCCTCTGCTCTCCTTGCCAAGGTGGTTTCATACATAGTGAGAGCTTTCTTCACTTCCTGTTTCCAGGCACTCTTGCCTGAGGTGAGAGAATACCAGTTGTTCATGCTGATTGAGAGAGCACTAAGGTCATGCTTGTTTATTTGGGTCACCCTTTTGGCTTCTTTCCGGACTCTAGCTCTTCAAAAAGGAGGTCTTTGGCCAACCATGATGTGTGAGACATGACCCAACCAATGCATGCATCTCTGTTTCAGAAGGATGAAAGTGGAGGTGGTGCCAGTCCTCTCACGCTGTGTGCTGTTGGGGAACTTGTCCTGCCATGAGATACCAAGTATGCGCCTAAAGCAGAGCATATGGAATACATTGAGACACTGTTCTTGTTTTGAGCACAGAGTTTATGCTTCACTGTCATACAGTAATGTGCTGAAAACAGAGGCTGTGTAAACGTTCAGCTTGCCATGCACGGTGAGCTTATTATTAGTCCATGCTCTATTTGTCATCCTGCAAAACATTGTAGCATTTTTTCCAATGCGCTTGTTGATCTTGCTATCAATCTGCAAGTTGTCAGAGATTTTAGAGCCTAGATACATGAACTCATAGACAACCTCCAGCCCATAGTTACTCACCACGATTGATGGCTTACTGATGACATTTTGGACCATCACCTGGCTCTTCTTTGAATGATCATGAGGCCAAATTCCATACATGCATCCACAAAGCAAGTCATGAGTGACTGAAGTTATTGCTGAGTGCAAGCCACAATAGTTGCATCATTAGGGAACAGGAACTCCTTTAGACACTTCCTAAGCACCCTGGTCTTTGATCTAAGACTCGACAGTTTGAAGAGTTTGCCATCCATTCTGGTTCAGAGAAAGATACACTCTGTAGCAGTTCCAAAAGCAAATTTCAACAGAACTGAAAAGGAGATACCAAACAATGTTGGAACCAGTACACTCCAGCTATACTCCATTGAGAATCTTGAATGGTGCAGATGTGGATCCATTGTACATGATGGTCCCCTTCATGCCTTTGTGTAAGACCCTGATAATGCTAAGCAGTATTTGGGGACAGCCAGTCTTTGCCAGAATTGTAAACAGACCTTTCCTACTGACAAAGTCGAATGCCTTGGTCAGATTGGTGAAGGCAATATACAGAGGTTTATTCTGCTCCCTGCACTTTTCTTGTAGTTGCCTAACAGGGAAAACCATATCTATGGTAGACCATCCAGCTCTGAACCCACACTGAGACTTTGAGTAAACTCTCTCTACAAGAATGTGGAGCCTGTTCTGTACAACATATGCAAACAGCTACCCCATGGTACAGAGAAGGGAGATGTCATGATGGTTGTTACAATCATGACACCCTTATTATTATTGACAGTAACTATGTTAGCATCCCTCATATCGTGCTGTACACTACCTTGTCTCCAGCATTGACAAAGTATTGCATGCAGCTCTGAGATTGGGGTACCTCTAGCACATTTAAGGATTTCTGAGGGAATATCATCTTTCCTGTGGGCTTTTTCTGAAGAGAGTGCTTTTAGTGCATCATTCAGTTCTTCCAAGGTGGGCTCAGCATCGAGTTCAGGCATATTTGGCAGAGGCTCAATGGCATTCAGGATTGTTTCAGTAACTATGGTCTCTCTGGCATATAGCTGCAAGTAGTGTTCCATCCAGCATTCCATCTGGTTAGTTCTGTCCTGAAGACCTTGACTGTGGCTGACTTAAGTGGGGCGATCTTTCTTTGTGACGGGCCAATGGCTTGCTTAATCCTATCGTACCCTCCTCGCATGCTATCAATGACTATAGCCTGCTGAACCTTGAAGCAAAGTTGTAGCCAAATAGCCAATAATCATTTGCACACCACCAAGCTACCTACTGCACTTGTCTCCAAGCACACCAGAGTGCCTGGAAATACTCCTCATTGGGTGAGGACATGTGTGCAGCCACTGCCTGCCTCTTCTTCTCAATCAGAGGTGTCAGTACTTCAGTGTGTGCTTCAAACTAATTGGCACACTTGATTGTCTTCTTCCCAAAGATAGATATTGCAGTGATATAGATAACATCCCATAGTTTTCCCATCTCTTGTTGGGGTCAGTGTCATCCAGGCAGGGCAAAGCCTCAAGTGCTTGAAAAACTTGCGTACCTTTGAAGGGTCATGAGTCTTGCCTAAGTCAATGCGTGGTCTCCCTTACTATTTAGAGCAAAAGAACCTTCACATCTGGATGTTCACATTACTACACATGAGCAAGTGGTCAGTATCACAGTCTGCACTGTGGTAACTGTGTGTTATCCTGACACTACCTAAATTGCTGCGTTTGATGAGGACAAGGTCAAGTTGATGACAATGTTTCAATTTTGGGTGCCACCATGAAACTTTATGCTGAGGCCTGACATTAAAGAAGGTGTTGGTTATGCAGAGGTCATATAGGGAACAAAGTTCAAGGAGACGCTGACCATTTTCATTCATCTTTCCTGTTCCAAAATGTCCCAGACAAGACATCCACCTGTGATGGTCATTGCCGATTCTGACATTAAAATTTCCAAGAATGAATAATGTTTCATGGGAAGGGACCTCAGTGATGGCAGCACTAAGCTCATCATAGAATTTGTCCTTGACTTCCTGGGTAGAAGTTAAAGTAGGAGCATAGACACTGAAGATAATAACCATGGCCACTGGTGTTTGTAGTTGAATTTTCAACAGTCTCTCATTTCCATATTTCGTGGTATGACTTAGCCAACAAGGTTATTTCTGATTGTGAAACCAACACCATGTTCCCTGGTCTCTTCTGGAAGCTTCCCATGACAGAAAAAAGTAATGTCTTTCTCCATGAGACAGTCAATGGATGGAAGCCTTGTTTCCTGGAGAGCCACAATGTTCATCTGCAATCTGCTCAAATCGTTGTTAATGACTGCTGGAGTTATCATCCTTATTTTCCATGTGCTTAGCCTAAAGGCTGGTTTATTTTGTTGCTTTTTTGTTTTTCCAGGTGTATGGTTAATGATCCACCTGTTGGGGGTTCTCTAAGCCCCACACACCTAGTGGAGCAAGTGGACCATGTTGAGGTAGTTACCTGTTTGGGTGGAGGTTGCCCAGCTTAAGGCAGATGGTAGCTGCCCAATGAGATCAAAGGATATTTCCCACTGTTGGAAGCAGTCCCTGGCACCTAACTATATGCTAGATGAGTGCATTGACTTATTACTGGTAACTGCAACTTCCCATGTTGTGTCACCACTCACAGTGAGAAGCTGGAGTGTCATCTCCAGGGTGCAGGCCTGAGCAAGTGAATTTGAGGAAACAGCTGATGTCCAGCAGTAGGTTCCCCCTCACCATGCCACTGATGTAATCCAAGGGTAAAGGCAAGGCCAGTTCAACCTGGCATCAGTGTTGTAGCATGAGCTACCAGAATGAGGTTGAGTACAACCTCAAGCTGCCTTAGGCACTCCATCTCAGGATTTTTCCTTGGGGTTTACTCCCAAAGCCTTCACCATGACTAGGTATTGCCACAAGGCAGTGGGGGTTTTAAATAAGAGTTTACCTTCTCCTAGGTGGGTTGCCTTCCCAGGCTGATGAGCTTCATCTGCCTGAAGCAACTGGTTTTAAGGCACCAGTCACTCACCTTTGCCCCTTCTCCTTTCAGTACAGACGGTTTCTCCAGACTTAGAAACTAAGCCTCCCATGAAGGCCAGGAGCTGGGTTTGGGTTGCCAGAGGCTATTAAGGGCATATGTAATGGGAGCATTTAATAGATACTGGAAGCTTATCCCCACTACCACTCCTGGCTATGACAACCTTAGAAACCACTGGTGATGTACTATATCAGGAAAGAGGTCAGAGGAGCAGATCAAAAAATGCAGTTGGTAGGTGGTGTGGCTCAATAAGCAGAGTCTGAACAGGAACTTCAGCAAATGGTAGGGAAAGTTAATGCAAAGCTGAAGGCACATGGGATGAGAGTGAAAGTGAGTACAGATAACTCAGGTGTCAGAGCAGCAAATGTGACTATTAGAAGCAACTTGAAACTGAGATAGAAGGGAAATAGTGGTACAGATTAACAGCTTCAAGTACCTGGGAGGTAAGGCTGAGGAGAAAGGAAGCCCGAATGAGGAGGTGAAAGCTAGAATCAGCGGGGCTGCAGCCAAATGGCTAAAAGTGTCAGGGAAAATGTGTGACAGAAGAATGCCAAAGACATTGAAAGGTGAGGTGTACAAACTAGCAGTGTGACCATTGTTTCTGCTTGCCATAGAAACCCAGACAGTGAAGGCAGACCAGCTGAGGGAGCTTGGGTAGTAGGATGCACACTATGGGACAGATAAACAGATAAGGACATCAAAGCAGAAGCTTAAGTAGTCCTAATTACTGAGAAGGTCAAAGAGAACAGATTATGGTGTTTGGTCACATATGTAGGAAAGCAGAAGACAATCTGGTAAAGAAGATTTGGAAGAGAGAGGAAGAAAGCAAGAGAAAAACAGGCATTCCAGCCAAGAGATGGATGGATTGTTTGACAGAAGACCTGAGACAAGTAGGCATGACTGTTGAATTAGGTAGGAGAGTGACTCTGAACAGAGAGAAGTGGTGAGAGTTGACATTACACCCTGATCCCAGGTAAAAACAGGAAAAATGGCTTAATAATAAAGATGATGATGTCATTACCACTTTTCATTTTGTTAAGTCTATAGTTCTCTCTGACTCTGCATTTTCATGCTACTCCATACCTGAAGTAAAACAGTTTGATGCCATTAGGCAATTCAACCAGTCTGGTATACGACCATCTGTAATGCTCTGCAGTATGCTCAGCAAGACATTACTACATGTTTTACTAAAACATCACTCTTTATAGGTCTTTCACCAAAATTCTTAAGGGATTAGCTGTATGAAAGCACTCTACCTCTAACAGTCATAACATGTTTATTGGAACCTTGTTATAGTGAGAACATGAAAAACATTGAAATAAACACCTTTAAAAAACGCTTGCAAAAGACTGATACAGAACAATATTTAGCTCAGCAGTATCTCCACTTCTTCTGATAATAAACACCAAATGTGTCTAAATGCAAGTATCTGAAGGTCAAGCTTGCCAAAGTATTCATATTGTGATTGCTTTAAAATGGGACAACAAGCTCAGTGTTCCATTATTTTTTAAAATGAGACAACAAGCTTTGTGTTCCATACTGCACCAGATGGGCTTTATAGACAGTTTTACTTTTACAGACTAAAATTATAATTCATTTTTTTTCAATACATCAGCACTCCCACACTAGTTCATCATCCAAAACTGATGGATTTTCTGCACATCAACAAGACAAATAGCATCAGAAATACTTGCTCAAAGAATCTAAACAGCTTCTGCAACATCAATAGAAAGGTTTGTAGTGACAGTTATATCTCTCAGAGGATAGCACTGCTCTGAAACAGACTCCCCATCCATATAAAACAAAGTTAATTCTTGTCCATATTCAAGTGCAACTTAGATCTATGGGTAGGAAACAGAAAATTACCCAAAGACCACCCATGTACTATTAATGGAAAGCTCCAAATTTTTTTTATCCTATGTTTGGGTCCCCTCATATTAAACCTGGGGCCTCAATCATCACCACTGTCTCTAGTAGGGGAGTGTCACTGAAAGCAGGGAAAACAAGGATAGAAATACACAATTTCCCCTAAGAGTACACTGGGAACAGGCTCCAAACCTGGGACTGGACTATATGCTTCACTCCAGGTCCCCCCTTCACACTAACCACTCTAGAGCGCTGTGTTCCAATTCTAGACATTTGACACACTCACTCTTAAATATTTGATATTCACACATACAAACACTCTCGGGAAAGACTGGCACAGATTTACCTGCTATGTTCTCTTTTCCAAATTACAAGGTAACAACTGCCACCAGTCAAATACCACAATACCATTCAAAATGGGTGTTCAATTATACTGGGTGAAATAAATACTGTATAAATGGTAGCATGTAATCCAAGCAGTAAGGTTTTTCTAAGTGGCCCTGGTGTTATCACAATAAGCATAAACACTCTCAGGTTACTAAAAGTGCTTTCTAAATAACCAGCCACAATAAAAGGTAGTAAAATATTTAATAATATTTATTAATAAATAATAATAAATACAATGATTTAAAACATATATACACCGAATAACTGATTCTAATAAACCACAGAGTTACACGCACAGGAATTATGAAAATAACACTGTAGGATACATTTCACACTAATTGTAAAAAAAGCTCTAACTATCTAACTATAGTTTCCTAACTATCTAAAGATTAACTGTCCCTGTTTAATCTAATTAACTCAGGAAGGCAAGACTCTTACTTCTGCCAGGCAAGATAAGAATTTATGCCTACTCTTCAGGCTGTTGTCTGGTCCTCAGTGACTGTAATCATAACTACTATTATGCCTCAACAGCTCTGGAATACAAACTGAGTGATAACTACTGATCTAGAAAACAACAACTGACAACTGAACAACTACAACAACTAAGGAACTACAGAACTTTGACTCAGAACCTGCTTTTATAGCATAATTATTTTTAAAGTCACAGAAAGCTGTTATGAGGATTCTACTCTCTCATATCAGACTTTAAAAAGTAAACAAAACAGCTGCTGTGGAGATTCTTTTCTTTGCAGCTCTGGCACCCAGTGACATCACATCTAGGTCAGCTGACTGGCATAACCTGCATTCAGAAGTCTTTTTAAAAAACATGTACATTTTGTCAGCCAGAACACCACTTGATCCAAACATCTTACACAAATCAAAGTAACAATCAAAAAACATAAACTTGTTTACAAAATTATTATATTAGCATATATAACACAGGGTAATTTACAATTATTAACAAGCATTTACAAAACTTCAGCCAGTCATGCTAGCACAGATAACAATATCTAATATTCTCACATATGGTATGATCCCAGTTATTCTCCTTTGAGGTTATATATAATTATTGACCATGGGATGGGTAAGACCAATCTTTAACCAAAAGGAATAAGTTAATCTTAGCACAAAAAGGGAAACTGGCTAGCTTAAAATGGCTTGCAAGGGCAGCCAGCCTAGTACTTAGCCATGAACATATTAACCTAAGTAATGTATTTACTTCAAGTGCTTATGTTCAATACAGACTAAGAAACCAGAAGACAGCTTTCCTTCCTATTTGTCTTCCGCGGTGTAATTGTTAAGCAAAAAAATCACTGCAAAATTTGCATATAAGTAATTCTTTCTTGGAAAATATTGTCTTGCTGTTATAAAAAAAGATGGCTTACTATTCCATGTGAAAGCAAAACACACTGGAAACTGAAGGGAAACATTTTCATTTGCCTTATCTACCAGCTCTTTAATTAATCAGTATTTTACTTATACTTATTTTGTTTTCAGCTGAGAAGTGGGATACAAAATATGAGGCACATGTAGGAAATCTGAACCTGTTCAGGCAGGGCTTTCCAAAGCATTCTCTTTTTCAAACTCTTCTGCACTAAACACATTCACAATTTAAAACGGGATTGTTTAGTTGGGAGACAAATTAGAATAAGGACATTATACATTGTAATGGCGCTACTTATAAATGACTGAATAAAGATAATAGAAGAGGTAGAACTTGGTTCCAGTGTTTTATTGCCCTATATGACTCCTGTTAAGTAGTGCCAAACAATGTAATTTAACTGACTCACTTAAACATGACTACCTTATAGGAACAAAATACTGAAGACACTTTGTATGAAAGAACTCTTTATTTTTTTATTACTTATTTGGGTAATCTGGGAAACATTTTTATTTGCCTGGCATTTCTCCATTGTCCATTCTGATACTACAATTGAAGCTTGAAGCCCAAAGTCTGGGACTTAATGCCAAGTTTTAAAAAAATAACATTTGCACATATAAACGTGAGACATTCTAAATTCAGATAATGCAGTGGAATGAGATTTTACAAGAACGCAAAAAATAATTGTAATGTTGTACAAAAATAATAATTAGTAATTCTAAACATGAACATAACATCTACATTTGCAGCCCAAGTTCAGGGCCGGATCATGGTCAAATGGGGCCCTAGGCAGGGTAATCGATCAGGCCCCCACATACACAACCCCACCCCCCCAGCCATTATAGTGTCCTATTACTAGGCTATTTCTCCCTAAGTTACCATAAATGCTGTTCAAACCTCTCAGTGTGTATAGTGTTTTCTGCTTTGCCTCTAGAATGATTATTTGGATTTCATTTAAAACTTTTATTTCAAATTTTATAGCACAAACACAGACAGGCAATGATTATTTGGACTGAATTTAAAACATTTATATCAAATTTAATAGCACAAACACTGACAGGCATCTGTTAAACAAAACAATACAGTTTCACAATGAAAACAGACTTAGCATTAAAACTTCTCTGCCCTTGAAACTCACATTCATGAAACAGCATTGAAACCCACATTCAAAGAAAATGTATCTGGCCATTGGTGGACAAAATTTACCTTTGGGCTGTTTTCCAGTCATAGGCCCCTTGCACACATTTTTTAGGACCATGCATACGTTATTTGATTCACTTTCCTGATTGTATTCAATTATACTCCTTATATAATAAAGCACCACTTTTTAGAGTGCGTTTTAAATTTGTAGTTTTGAACATTTTTCCAGTAAGCAATGAAACAAAATGTAAGAACCAATAATGACAAAACTGCTCAGTTCAGAACATTTCAACCATAAAAGTCTACCCAAACTTCTATCATTACAATCCAGCAATATCAGTCAATAGGCACAATCTCTGCAGAAGTAAAAGTCATCTGAAAAGTTCCACAGTAGAGATCTGTAACTAATGAAGAGGTTGATGCTAACAAACAACTTTATATTTCAGTATTTCATCTACAAATTCAGCCCCTGCTGCCCTTGAAGAATAAATTGCCTATGTTGCATTAAAAATGGTAAGCTGGTAATATTGCAATAGGGAATGGATGACAAACTGACAACAGGTTCATAGTTACTAAGAAGTTAATAAGCATCTTATCCAAAGGAGAATATACTCAGGACTGTAGCACCCCTCTTCCCCTTAATGTACAACACAGCACAGGACAAGCATTCCCTCTGCATGCTGTGGGATTAGAACCCATGGCCTTCTGCATTAAAAGCAAATATACTACCTGTTGTGCTATTAAACATGGTCTTAAGCTCTTTAGTACAATAGTGATACCATTTGCTAAGCAAAACAGTGTGCTATTGTAAACAGACAGTATAAGTAGCATTAAACTTCTGTTCCCTTGAAGCTCACAGTTCCTTGGAAAATGCACCTGACTCTCAATTCCTTGAAAATGCACATAAAACTCAACTTCTTGAAATTCATCTTTTTTTCAGTAGCTTGGCAGTTGGGGTAGAGGATTTAGGCTTTTTTTCTGTAATTAATGTACAGGTTTGAGCATGAGCAAATTAACTAAGTACCTACTATTCCTAAAAGGGGCATTTCACAAACATACACACACACACGCACAAATACACACACACACACACACACACACACACACACACACACACACAAAACACACACACACACACACACATACACACACCTCCTTACTTGTCCATAGAAGAAGAATCCAGTCCCAGTCTGTCCAGGATTGTGTCTGTATTCAGTAGCACTGGAACAGCTTTGTGTATTTAATTTCTGCATGCGTGAAAAGGAAGAACAAGAGATCTGTGGCGCTGATGATTCACACACTGATGCAACAGGTATGAGTGGCTGGATGCAGAAAAACAAAACTTAAAAAAAAAAACATGGAATTTTTTTTTTTTTTTGGATAACTAAAAAAAGTAAAGGGGACAGTCCCTTGGCAAGTAGCCCCCCCCCCTTCTAGACAGTGGGCCCTAGGCAACTGCCTTGGTTGCCTAGTGCTGTACCTGGCTCTGCCTAGGTCAGCTGAAAACTAAAGTTAATATAGTATTACCCAGTATGCATGTTTAAAAAGTTCAGTCATGATGCATGATGGGACTGTAAGTTTACATAAAATGTGAATTTTCCTCACTCCTCATCTGAAGATGATATCAGATTTTTTTATGTTCTGGCAAGTGCAATAGCAATATCCATCAGGCACATCAGATTTCCATGAATAGCCCTAAATCTGGTCAAAAATATTCTGGATTATATCCTGAAACTTTTATTTGTGAATGCTAGCTATCAACTTTAAAAAGTAAAGGGAGGTGTGAAGAATATCCCCAGTGAGTCCATATGATGAAATCTTATTGCAACAGGTATGAGTGGCTGGATGCAGAAAAACAAAACTTAAAAAAAAAAAACATGGAATTTTTTATTTTTTTTGGATAACTAAAAAAAGTAAAGGGGACAGTCCCTCGGCAAGTAGCCCCCCCCTTCTAGCCAGTGGGCCCTAGGCAACTGCCTTGGTTGCCTAGTGCTGTACCTGGCTCTGCCTAGGTCAGCTGAAAACTAAAGTTAATATAGTATTACCCAGTATGCATGTTTAAAAAGTTCAGTCCTGATGCATGATGGGACTGTAAGTTTACATAAAATGTGAATTTTCCTCACTCCTCATCTGAAGATGATATCAGATTTTTTTATGTTCTGGCAAGTGCAATAGCAATATCCGTCAGGCACATCAGATTTCCATGAATAGCCCTAAAGCTGGTCAAAAATATTCTGGATTATATCCTGAAACTTTTATTTGTGAATGCTAGCTATCAAATTTAAAAAGTAAAGGGAGGTGTGAAGAATATCCCCAGTGAGTCCATATGATGAAATCTTATTGCTTACTTTCAACTGCTTCATATTTTCTCATTTTGCTGTCCTCATATCTTTAACCACAATTGCAATGTTCAACCCCAGTGAACGCAATCGCTCAACATTGACAAATGATTCTTATTAGTTAATTATCACCAGCTATGTTAATAGGATTGAAGGAGACATTCTTTTGTAAGTCAAACCAGATGACAGCAGAGTGGGGGAAGTTCAGGTTAGCAAACAGTCTGATGACTGCAGAATTTTAACAAATCAAAATATAGGCCTTTGCCACAAGGGAACTCATATTTAGAAAGTTATTTATTGCACACCATGCTTTTCTAGGTGTAAACATAAATAAATAAGGGGAGAAAAGTGATTTATATAACCATGAGCAGAACTGCTTGTGAGAGCTGCTACAGGATATTATCAAGCATGCAGCCAAATATGACAACTATACTTGGCACAGATGGTTCTAGAGGGACAGAAAACAAAATGGAAGAGAGAGAGAGAGAGAGAGAGAGAGAGAGAGAGAGAGAGAGAGAGATGTCTTAGGAACACTGTTTTCCATTTTGCACAATAGGTTCTTAATATTTTATAGAATAATTCTGGGCTGTTAAACATCTTAAAATGCAACTTCTTGAAGTAATGAATATTTTAACTACCATGACATTTTTTATATTTATTCTTCATTGTAGTGCATACCTATCAAATGGCCAGATGTTGAAGGGATGTCTCTAATCACTTTTCAAATATTTGCTCCATCCCTCTTAAAACTGGACATTATTTTAAGAAGTTCTAACTTAGTAGTACCAGCATTTAAAAGCTGTCTCTAATTTGGGGTTCTTTCTCTAGTTATTTTTTTTTCCATTTTTTTCCATCACTGTGGAGGTAAAAGTTGATAGGTATGTTGTAGTGTAATGTTTAGGGAGGCTTAGTATTCTGTACCCCTTTTTATAGAAAAAAAAATCTTCTGTCTTTTTGTTTAGGCCATCCATCAGTTTTTTTGTTAACCCAGAGCTGTAACTGCCTAACAGCCTTTGTCTATGAGTATACACATATTTTTTTCTTGAATAAAGACAATCATGTTTAGGCAATACTGTGGAGTGGTCTTAAACTTGAGCTGGGTTGTTACCAGATAAAGAGATCCTTTTGCAGGGGATGGAGATGTGAGAGGACTAGAGTATAATAATGTATGGTTCATTTAGTATAAGAGAGATGGAAGTAAAGAACAGTGATTACCCATTGAGGATCCTTGGCCAATAATGCTAACTTAAATAATTGATCCATTACTGATGGCCCAGACTAAAAGGAAATTGTTGCCTTTGTTTATATCATGTCTGCATGGAAAAAAGTTGCATGATTTTATGGCTAAATACAAATGTTATGGACACAACTTGTTGGTACCTGTTATGCCTTATGTCTCCAAGAATGATAAGATAAAGTTCTTCAATTGTAAGGACTATGGAAGATAACTAAATTGAGTTTTAAGGCAGGGGGAGATGTACAGACATACTTTCTTTACTTGCTTTTGGTGACCTACTATCCAGATGTGAACCAGAGACCTATCCTATTATTCCTGCTATTCAAACATGAACTAAAGAGCTATGCTGTTATAAGCTTTATCATTTTAAATTACTGCATGCAGTTTTATTATATTTGGTAGCTATCAACTTTAAAATGATTCCTTTTTCCAGATGCTGTAGAACAGCTACTAGAGAATAAAGTTGGAATTTTTTTAAACTGCAATTTTCCCCTTTTTAAGTTACAGTAATTTGTATGTCTACAGACAGTCTCTGTCCAAACTCCAATAGGCTGGTATTACTAGAGTCTTAGAAATGTCATAAAGGAACTTCAATTTGAGTTTGAAATGAGTGTAAAAGCCTGATCAAAAGTTATTGATTGATTAAGATTAACTTCTTCCCCAGATGACATAACAGGTTTTCTCGGTGACCAGGTACTCTCTCCGGCTCGCTTACCGTCAGAGGCCGCTGGTGACTTCAAATTAAAGGGGGGGCTGCAGGAGACAGTGGAATGGGTGGGGCCAATGGGAAGGGATGTGACCAACTAGAAAGGGGTGGAGCTATGCTCAAAACCACAACAACTGGAACTTTAATTAACTACGCTGCCCTGGGTGCCAAACTGTCATTACGATAGTCCAATCAAGACAAAATGAAGTGTAGAAGAAAAAAATATTTCACTGCATTGGCTATATGACAACTTACTTAATATCTAGATGAGAAACACAAAGGTTGTGAGGCATGAAAAAATAAATTGCTTTTTAAATACATTACTGGAATGCCAGTCAAAATCAAGTATAAAATAAAACAAGCAGCACTCAGCTCAAACCACTTCTCCTTGCACTGCAGTTCTAATTATAATTTATATTCAGCTTTATAAAATTACCAAGTAACATACTGAAAGTAGCAATCTCTGTTATACCTCCACTTGTAAAAATGTTTCTTATCCAAAAAAGACCTGCTGCCTGATAACAACTATCTACTTGTTTCATGGGGAACACATGATCAAAGTAAAAAATGAACAGCAAACAAGAAACAAGCTCAAGATAAATTACTTAAAGGATTACTGCACAAGTTATGGACCGCACATGATAGATTGGCATTCTGTTTAATTTACGGGTAAAGCCTGCAAAGATAACTGCGAGTCTCCAACAAATGTAATGAGCTTCTGAAAATACTGTAATCCTGTCCTTTTATTACAAATACTGTCATATGCATTTCAATACCCAAGGCTTATACGTTATCTAGTTATGTAAATAGTCTCTGCATGGCAACAATGAAAAAGCTTTCAATGTTGGTAATTCTTTAACAGTATGCTTATTAAAGCTTACTTGCATCTTACAATCTCCGACAAGCTTACCTGATGGTCAATAAAGCATTGTTACTTTAATACAGAGCAACAGGGCACTACAACAGCATGCATTTTCTGAATAATAAGAAGCATAAATCAACAGTATAAAAAGATGACAGAAAACCAGAATATTCTGCAAAATCAAGGACAGAGGAAAAGCCACGGTCGTACTTGTGGTCTACCTTGGATGGTGCACACTTACACTGCATAACTGCTCCTTGCCTTGCTTGGACACATCCAGAGCCACTACAATGGGGAGTGGAGTGCAACAAGTAGGTCACAGTTTGAAATGTCTCTGGCTGATGGTGATGGCTCTGACACTCATACCTCTCAACCTCAGAGCAAGAAATCTGGACAAAGCCATACATAGAAGTGGGACACAGGCCGAAAAATAAAGACAATGTTTAAATATTGCTCTTATAAACTTAGAAAGATAATAGAATAGTAGTAGGTCTTGCATTAGTATGAATTTTCTGAAAGGTATGAAATCTGAAACTCAAATGTCTGCCATTATTTTCTAACTTCAGTCTTTAATGACTTGCCACAAATTTGCCAGAAAACCACAATCTTATGAAAAACAGACCAAAAATGATATTCAAAAATATTCAAAAATATAAAATTGCCACACAATACAGCTGGGAACCTGTCAAAGAAGGGACACCTTTTTAAAATTAGTACTGTTAACTTGAGCAGCTGACAAAATAAGAGAATCTACATGCATTTCTGAAATAAAAGTAATCTATAGCTTTGATCATTACAGTTATTTATAATTGTAAACCCTCCACGTTTTCTTCCAAAATTGCCATTTTGCAGAGGGATTATTAAGGGGAGAGCAACATTTTGAGCCAAAACTGGGGACAGTTGAGAGGTTTTGGATATTCCTAATTCTATAAAGCGATTTATTTGCACATACCTCTCAACCTCTTAATGCAGGAAATCTGGACAAGGCCAAATATATTGGGGGAACATGCAAACAGTACTAAAAATTGCTCTTGTATAAACTTAAGACAGTTGATAGAATAACAGGTCTTGCTTTAGCATGCATTTTTCTGAAGGTTATGACGTCTGAAACTCAATATCTGTCATTATTTAGTGACTTTATTCCTAAATGACTTGGCAGAAAACCACAAATCTTATGAGGAGCAAACCAAAAATAAGAAGCAAAAATCTATTCATTCTGCAGAATTCTGGACAGTTGAGAGGTATAGTTCAGCTGGGGCTGTCTGAGTTTGCTGCCCTTCCCCCCTCACAAAATCATGGTCGAATGGAGCGTCCCCCCTGCAGCCATTCCAATGTCCCATTCCTTGGTTATTTCGCCCCATTTGCCATAAACACTGTAATGTGCATACTGCTTTACTTTTGCGATGATATGGATTTCATTTGAAAGTTTTATTTTATATTTTACAGCATAATCCCTAATAGATATCTGCTAAACAAAGCAATGCAGTTACACAATGAAAATAGACTTAGCATTAAAACTTCTCTGCCCTTGAAACTCACATTCATTGAAACAGCATTGAAACCCACATTCAAAGAAAATACATTTTCAAATCATAGGCCACTTGAACACAAAACATACACATGCTCTTTGATACACCTTCCTGACTGTATTAAATTATATTCCTTGTACAATACAGTACAGTTGTTAGAAGGCATTTTAAATTTATTGTTTTGAACATTTTTCCAGTAAACAATGAAACAAAATGCATGCACCAATAATGACAAAACTGCCCAGTTCAGAACATTTCCATCATAAAAGTCTACTTAAACTTCAACAGTCCACCAGTATCAGTAAATATGCATGATCTCTGAAGAAGTAAAAGTCATCTAAATAATTCCACATTAAAGAAATCTGTTAACTAAAGAAAAGGTTGCTGCTAGCAAACAACTTTATATGTCATTGTTTCATCTACAAATAAAGTGCCTGTTGCCCTTGAGGAATAAATTGCTTATGTTGCATTAAAAAAATTATAATACTTGTAATATCACAATAGGGAATGGATGGCAAACTGTTAACCGGTTCATAGTTACTAGGTATCTTCACCACAGAGGACTGCAGCATCCATCCCCTTTACAACAGAGTACAGTATCAGCAATGGATCTACCTACTGTGGGAGTAGAACCCACAGCCTTCTGCATCAAAAGCAAGTATATTACCTGTTGCACTATTTACAACATATGTAGACTTGGCATAAGCAGCACTAAACTTTTGTTCCCCTGCATCTCTCAGCTTCTTGTAAAATCTACTTGACACTCAGCTGTATCTCCGAACTTTGCAGCACAAGAAATCTGGACAAAGCCAAAATTTATTTGGGGGGGGGGGCAAAAGCCCAAAAACCAGGGACACATTTTAAACATTGCTTGTATAATGTTGGAAAGTTGCTAGAATAAAATGCTGTGTTACCACCATACATGTCACTGCCAAGTTTTGAACCCAGGTCCCTGTGCAAAATAGTCAGCACAACATACCACTATGCCAAATCATAACTTTTTATGAAAGAAAGGAAGACTGAAACTTAAATGGCTACCATTTAGTGAATCCAGTTCTCACCATAGCTGTCAACATCTTAGCACAAAACACCTGAACAAAGCCAGTAATGGGGGAATACAGCCCCCAAACATATTAAGTGAGTTCAGTTATCACCATAGCTCTCAACCTTGGCACAAAAAACCTGGACAAAGCCAATAATTGGGGAGTACACTCAAAAAAATAGGGACAAATATCCACTGAGGACACCAGAGCAAACCCACACAAACACAGGGAGGACATGCAGACTCCACACAGAATGCACCCCAGCCAAGAATCAAACCAGACAACCCATAGCTGTTCTGCAACACTACTACCACTGCACCACTGTCTGTTTTAAGTAACAAAAAATACAGAAACCACAGATTTTATGAGGAACAGAACAGATATGAGGCAAAAATCTGCAACTGTTTTAGAAATGGTGGTGGGTAGGGAATTCCGGCTCTTGTTACGTGGGCCTAGGGTACAGGGTTCAAGCCTTATTCTCTATCCACCACCATGAAGCCACTGGGGCATTCACACACACACTTACTTTACTGCAGGCCATTACAAAGTGTATCTTACTACAGTATATCAGTGCAGTGCTTTGTAAAGAGTATATTACTACAGTACATTAGTCCAGTGCATTACTTAGAATAAATTACAACAGTGCAGTACTGCAGTCCATTATCAAGAATGCATTACTAAAGTACACTACTGGAGTGATTTCTCATTTTAAGATGTTCATTTTGGATAACATGCATCTGCATGGTTAGGTGTTATTCCACTTCTTAATCCTAATGGTTTATATTGTCTGTATAACTTGTGCAGTTCTCATTACGTCCCTTTCAAAACTATTTGCAACTATGTGAAATGGGTTCTAATTTTCCATTACTGGAGAACTATAAAAATATATATCAATGGACTATGAATTCCACAAGTTATCTGGGAAAATGATATAGCACAGTGAGTTGTTTTTGCACACACATTTTGAAACTTCCACTTGCAATGGTCTACCAACTTAGTGATGTGAGGTAAGTTAGCACAACAGTTTGTTATGATACTTTCTTTAGGAAATGCCAATATACACACCATTTAGTGACAGCGTGATTGTGTTAATGGCACCGCAACATCTTTCTGTGTTAATGTCATGAATATAGATTTGTTGGGCATATTAGGACACCATTCTGCTGCTATCATACATTCTGAGTCACACAAGAATGCAGGGATCTTGCACTACTGCCAGAATTTCTTACACGTTAATTCTTCTGAATTATTCTAAAGGTAAGGGTCTGCAATTATCCAAAGCACATAAGAATGGCAACATCACATGAGCAGCTTTTATTAACAGTAAAAGTCAAACATGTTGAAGTTAGTCACAGATCACCAAGAGAAATAGTACATCATATAAATATACACACACACACACACACACACACACACACACACACACACACACACACACACACACACACAAACCGTCATTGCAATGATCACCACCTACCTGTCTCCATGCGATCCTGTACTCTGCACCATACTCCTCCGCAGCGATTACCTGTTTCCAGAACTCTAATCGGTCCTGCATGCTGTGGTCTCCCACTGTTTCCAGAAATGCGATCCTGTGCCCACCCAATTAGTCCTCCATACTGGTCCGCCCATGCTGTGAGGAGGCTGGAGCCTCCTGCTATTGGTCCAGCCTGCAGGCGATGCAGTCTACTGACCTTCCGGTTTGTGCGGTCATCACTGCACAGATCTCTGGGTTGGAAGGGCAGAGTTTCCTGCCTTCCCTATCTGGACTGCCTAACTGAGCAGTCTGGAGCTCAGGAATGCCTGAGCATGTGTGCTTGGAGTTCTAGTAGGCAGGAACTAAGCACACATGCGTGGAGTCTGGGAGATATTTTTTTATTTTTATATGTTCTAAGGTGGTACGGTGGGAGATATTTTTTATTTTTATATGTTCTACTTTACAGGTGGGAGGGCTGCAGTCCCGCAGTCCTATAGCACGAGCCGCCCCTGCTTACCGTTTGAAGATCCATTGTACTGTTTATGGGTGGAGAAGGGAGGAAGGAGGGTTTAACACTAATAGCTGATGTCATAACTCTGTGTTCATTAATATATCCAGAAAGAACTTCCTATTGCTTAAGCTACCTACACATCCCCTCTGCTGAAGTCTCAGGTACCATCATACCATCATAGCCAAGGGCATATCAGAAGCAGCTCAAAAACCCATATTGTATATTTTGCCATGGCCAACAGCATGGATCTCCTTAGCACTTATTATACTATCTGTGAGGCATTGCAATAAGACATGAAGAGTTAGGACAGAAAGAGATCATCAGTCAGTCTTGAAATGTATATAATACTTTCAGCTCCTGATTAACTTTACGCATATTCCTATTGATACAATTCCAGGATATGGGATAGAACTGCCATAAGGAAATTAGATTTACCAATGAGGCATTAGAGAATTATGTACGCCACCCTTTCAAATGCCTGTACTACAGGATTTCTGAATAAAAATCTGCTGGTTTCAAGTAAAACTCACTTTGCTGAAATGCATCAATGTGGGGAGGGGCAAAGCTGTATATATTTCATTACCTGCATTAAGAACAGCTATCTGTCTGCAAAACTAAGCCATGTCTTTCCACTACAAATCGGGTGTGAGGTGATCTTTCAAAGTGTATTCAAATTTGTGTCTTCCGGCTTTTCCCAGTTAGGGGTCGCCACAGCGGAACTCCGGTCCGCTAATGATTGGCAGTTGATTTTTACGTACCGGCTTGCCAGGCCTGATGCACAACCTTCAAAGAAGGTACGCCCATTCATGCATGTCTCCAAGCAGAAGACGCTCTAGCTAAGAATCGAACCGGACAGCGTCTTTCTGTGAGGCGACAACGAAGTGTATTCAAATACTGGCCAAAAGATAATATGCATGTTCACCACGTGTGTTAGAAGTGAAACTTCTGTAAGGAAATACAAAGGAAAGCAAATGGTACAGCACAGTATAAGGTTCTTTTCACTTCCTTAGAGAAGTTTCCCTTCTACTGCTCATGGCGACCACGCACATTCTTGTTTTGTTTGTTTGTTTTGCTGTTGTTTTCTGTTTGTGTTACAGTTCTTAATGTTTATTTCCTTGCAGTGTTGTACCTGTTCCCATAATCAACCTGTAGCACACATTGGGTATTGAACAAAGGGCTATTTGAGGTCATGTTAATATACTTATTGTTTTGTTATACAACTTGTAACCTAAAACTGATCAGGTACTTCAGCACTGGAAATCGGGTACCACTTTTGAAAGTGTGTGTTTTGATACAAGGCTGTTGACAATGCCAGTGTTAAGTCAGTGGGTGTTTGGTACCCACATGATGTTTTAAATAGTATGTGTGATATTCTTTGGCTTGCATTTTCTGTATTCACTTGCTGTGTGTCGTATTCAGATATCATTGTGTTTCAAGCTTGGTATGTGTAGTCTACAATTAAAAATGTCCAAAAACTGAATTGAAGCACCACTGTAGTTTTACCTAGGTGGAACACTTTGAATGTTGTTTACCTGTGTGTTGTCATTAGTGGAGTTTGAACATCAAAAGTGATGATACTCTTTCTTTGTCTTTATTTATGTAGCTATTACTGTTATAATAGAGCTGTAGTTAGTGGGTTGAGATTTTTAGTGAGTGAGCTATTTTTTAAAACTGTATATATTACATACATACATACATACATACAAATATTTCAAGCATGGGCATTAATGCACTTCTAGCCTGCCAATATACCAAAACAGCTGTTCCCATATTAAATGTTCAGGCTGTTCTTAAAAATAGCTAAACTAGTACTTGCTTTTATGTAATTTGGTTGTCTGTTCCATGCAGCAGCTACTCTGTCAGAGAACCAATCAGTGCACTATAACGTACAAATGATGGAAAATATTGCGTTGAGAACTGTCTGTGATTAAATATTCACTGGTACATTCAAAGCAATATGAAAATGTTTTTGTAAGACTAGATCTTCTTCTGTTTATTGTTTGTTTTTTGTGAATTTATATAAATAGTAGAAAAGTCTATATAGAATCTATAATAATTTAAAATGCATCTTTTAAGTTCCCTAGTTACCATTTTACCATGTTTTTACTAGTTGTTTAGCAGATTTTTACTAGTTGCTAATTCCAGCACTCACCCTAAGATTCTGAAAAATACTCACTGCTTGCTCTGTTTGAGCAGTGTTGGTTGGTCAATTATTGCAATGGTGAGAAAATGTAATTCAGGGTCAGGTATAGCTGTAATGAGACATACCTCATAATCACTTCCATCTATGTCTCTGATTGTAACAGTAGTATTATCAGATGTAACCACATTAGTGTTCTCCCAAGAGGCTCATGCATCATGTTTGCAAAGACCCGTCCTGCACATAAACACACACATATACACACATGTGCACACACACACACGCACACACACACACACACACACACACACACACACACACACACACACACACACACACACACACACACACACACACACACACATTTCTGCATCAGGTGCTCTTTGCTACTGCAAAACCTGTATATTACCAATGTTCTAAGTATATAAGAGAAATACTAGAAGAGAAACATGGCATTGTGGATGAGAAACATAATGATATTAATATTGGGAGCAATGTTGGGTTGCCATTTTTAGCAAAAAGACTGAACCCTTAATGGTTCCAGGAAATCTCGCTCTCTCATTTGCATGAAATGAACGCTTTTTACATTTGAGCCAGTGAAAGAGAATGAAATTGATGCATGTCAAAACAACAGCAGCTGAGTAGAATGGACTCAGGTAAGATGTAATCATGGTCGAGAAATGTGAACATTTTTTTTTTTTAACATTTCATGGGGCTCCCTGCTCATAGCACTAGCAAGATGCACATTCTTGCTTTCAGCATTTCACTACACACTCACCAACAAGCAAGACCTCCACAGTTGTTTGCATTCTTGGAAATACTCATCCATACACTCACAGGCATAAACCAATATACACATGGACTTGTTCACACATCTGCACTCGCAGTTCCCACCAAGACAGACACACTCACACATACACATATATTCATGCAGAGTCATTCATGCCCCTACAGACATACAAATCCACACACACAGACACAGCCCACTCTTGTTTCTTCATTGAACTAATCTGCACTGTGCATATTCCTTTAGGAGTGAATGGGTATCCATCATACTTGGCGATGGTCACTTTTTCCTCCTAGTGTAAGATTCTCTGAATAGGATGGCCATACAAATCAGAAGCCACAGACATTTCCAGGGGATAGCATCTGGCTAATTAGAATTAGCCACTCTCCCAGACTGCTGTATTAGCATGCATCTTTGCCAGTGAGACTGTTGTCTGCTTTGAAGCCCCTGCAAGTGAAAAACCTCAGCAGTAGAGCGATGTATGACTCAGAAAGGCTTAGTCTGATTTAGACACTGTCCAAGATAAGGCTTCTGCACCATGCTTACCCTTTCTGACTTCCGAGGCTTGTTATGAACATCAGGTATTATTAATGGGGAATTTCCTTTGGATGACTTCATATTCTTTTGTACTCATCATTAACTGTAACCAATCTCTTCATTACTTTAGAGATGCTGAGCTGTACAGCTGTCATTTATATGGTATTGCAGATGTCTGGCTATTTAATATTCTAACATTCATGATTTGAACTGGTATGCTATTTCATCACTATGTTGTTTGCAGATGACATTGTGATCTGCAGTGAGAGTAGGGAACAGGTGGAGGAGACGCTGGAGAGATGGAGATATGCTCTAGAGAGAAGAGGAATGAAGGTCAGCAGGACTAAGACAGAATATATGTGTGGGAATGAGAGGGAGGATAGAGGAATAGTGAGGATGCAAGGAGTAGAGGCTGAGAAGGTGGATGAGTTTAAATACTTGGGCTCAATAGTTCAGAGTAATGGTGAGTGTGGAAGAGAGGTGAAGAAGAGAGTACAGGCAGGATGGAGTGGGTGGAGAAGAGTGTCAGGAGTGATTTGTGACAGACGAGTACCTGTAAGAGTGAAAGGGAAGGTCTACAAGAGGGTAGTGAGACCAGCTATGTTATATGGGTTGGAGACAGTGGCATTGATAAAAGGCAGGAGTTTGAGCTGGATGTGGCAGAGTTAAAGATGTTAAGATTTGCACTGGGTGTGACGAGGGTGGACAGGATTAGGAATAAGTATATTAGAGGGTCAGCCCAGGTTGGAAGGTTTGGAGACAAAGCCAGAGAGGCAAGATTACGTTGGTTTGGACATGTGCTGAGAAGGGATGTGGAGTATATTGGGAAAAAGATGCTAAGGATGAAGCTACCAGGTAACAGGAAAAGAGGAAGGCCTAAGATAAGGTTTATGGATGTGGTGAGAGAGGACATGCAGGTGATTGGTGTGACAGAGCAATATGCAGAGGACAGGAAGAAATGGAAACAGGTGATCCGCTGTGGCGACCCCTAACGGGAACAGCCGAAAGAAGAAGAAGATGCTATTTCATCACTATTTAATGAGATATTTTGTCACATACATGACTGCCTGTAAACTATTTGATCATCAGCTTTATTTAAATGCTTGATCCTAAAAATTTCACTTAATTGGAAAATAGCATCTAAAGAAATGTTATAAAATATAATGTACTGCAAAATAGACTCTGGATAAAAATTCACAAAATGAGTTGTATCACAGAAAAAGGTCAGGCAAAATAATAAACAGACAAAAACAAGTGCAATAGTCAAAGGCAGTTATGTGAAAATGTAATTAAATGTAAATTGAATATGGGGTTGTAGAAAGCCTTAAAGCAAAAAAATAAAATAAAACAATTATTCACATATCCAGTGTATATAAATTAAATTGCCAGACTAGCCCTTATTTCAAAGAGATGCAATTCAGTATTCTAAGTGAACATCTAAAATAAATCCATGTAGTCAATAAATGATAAGCAATCCATAAATAAACCTCAAATTCAGAAAACCCAATACTCCAAGGTCTATCACCAGAAATCCTAAAGAAAAAAACAAAAACACGAACAAGTGAAAGCTAATATTTGATTGTGTCTATACTATAGCAATCCATATTTAAATCTATCTATATATCTATATAATATATAAAATATTATATATTGTATATAATGCGTACACCATGCACATACATGTTTACATATATATATATATATATATATATATATATATATATATATATATATATATATATATATATATATATATATATATATATATATATATATATACACATATATATTTATATATATGATTGTCTTCTCCTGTCTCATCCAATTGTATGACCTCCTTCACCAGTTTCGCTAATTATTTTGCATCCATCCGCACTCTCGACATCTTTTCCTGTCTTTTTCTCCCATGTCCTCTTCTGATCTCTTTTCCTTCATTTCTCTCCAGCACGATCATTTCTCTCTCACCTCATATCCCAATTTTCACCTCTCTCCACCTAATCTCCTGAGGCTTGGGTCCCCCCTCCCTCTTTTTTCACTCCCCGTCTGCTTCTTCTTCACCCTTTTAACTTTACCATATCTTTCTTTCTCTACCTTTCTCTTACTGCACCTCCTCTCTCCCCCTTTTTTCCTCACTCTACCTCTTCCTTACCTGATCCTATTTTTCTACTCTTGTATTCGGGTATTGTTCGTACTGCTGGAATTGTCTGGGTATCTTTCTTTCACATTGCTCTCATTTCTGCCTGCAAATCCTGGTATTTTATGACTTTGTATCTCTCTGTACATAAGACACTGTAGTCACTGGGTATAGCAATTTCAAAGATCAATGCTACTTTTGTCTTCTTTCCATGGACCACTATATCTGGTTTTCTCATATCTGTTTTTTGAACTGTTGGTAATGGATTATCCCATGTGATAATAACTTTATCATTCTCTGTAATGCTTTGTGGCTCATATTTCCAATGCTTCTTAATCTTGTAAATGCTGTAATGTTTGCATAATCCTCAGTGCAACAGTCCTGCTACATTATTATGCCTTTCAGTATACAGGACCTCTACAAGTTGTACACACACACACACACACACACACACATGATATGTGAGTGCATGCGTGTGTGTGTGTGTGTGTGTGTGTGTGTGTGTGTGTGTGTGTGTGTGTGTGTGTGTGCACAAACATTACTACATACACATCCTATGACATTTTCAATATTTTACTTGAAATGCTGATTTATATTGCAGTATATTTAGATTTTTTTCTGAAGCTAGCAGTTTAAATAATTAGTTCAATCATTAACATATTTACTGCCAGTTTCTTCAGCCAACTCTGCATACAGTCACATCCTTGAATGTGATCAAGAATTGTGGTTAGGGAGGCCTTTTGTTCTGTTGCACTTAACAATGATATTTGGTTCAGGTAATATATGTTTTATCTTGGGTAGTAAACATTGCAATTACTTTTTTATTTTCTTTAAGAGGGTAAGAACACAACAGATACCGAATACTGCTGTGACCTTTGCTCAATGATATTCTGTGATATTGTGCCATTTCTGGGCCTCACCTGAAGCACCAGTAAAGGTCAATGGAACATTGTATGTCTATGAGTCATGCTGTATATTCATTCCGGCTTTATTACTTTATTTAACTAGAGCACTCCTCACAGGGAACTATTTATATTTTTTCTTTGACCCTGATTTTAATGTAGGCGGAGTTACATATATTAAGGCTGGGGGATAACAAGATACCCTTGTCCAAATAACACAACACAAAAAGCCCATTAAGGAACTGTGAATGACTGTCTATTGGCAGCAGTTACTAGAGACCATGTTTCTAACACAGAATGTCATGAATGGTTATGTTTTTAAATAGTTAATTTTATAGTTTGTCTCCCTGCAGCAGCAATGTTTTCTGTAATTTCTTCCAAAGTTGTTTTGCTTTTGGGTCTTCCTGACTTGGAAGCATTTGTATTTAGGCTAGATGAGTAGAATAAACACCCTTTCCCAGTGAGTTTTTTGGTGACACTCAGATCTCTGTGATCTAGAGTACCAGACAGTTACTAGCAGACACTAACAGACAAACTGTTATGCTCATTCAGATTTAGCCTTAGAGTAATTGGAATTTGACGGGTAATAGAACTGCATTCCAAGCATATAATTTTGGGAAGAAATTGCTGTGGTCTGAGAATTCACTACAGATAGATGTTTTCTATGCAGGTCCTGCAGTAAGTGTAAAGATACCATGCAATCTCAGGCTAGGCTCGTAGCTATGACTCAGTATGCTACATGCTAAATGTGGCAGCTGTGGTCAATGGAAGTAGATATTGCAATGCAAGAATTAAGGGGTAACATTGAAAGCAGCACATAGAACATTACATGAGGTGTACCTTGTAAATGCAGACATTGAAAGCAGCACATACCAACATTATGTGAGGTGTATCTTGTAAATGTAGACATTTTAAGCAGCACATAGAACATTATATGAGGTGTATCTTGTAAATATAGACACTGAAAGCAGTGCATACCAACATTATGTGGTGTACCTTGTAAATGTAGACACTGAAAGCAGTGCACACTGACATTATGTGAGGTGTATCTTGTAAATGTAGACACTGAAAGCAGTGCACACTGACATTATGTGAGGTGTATCTTGTAAATGTAGACACTGAAAGCAGTGCACACTGACATTATGTGAGGTGTATCTTGTAAATGTAGACACTGAAAGCAGTGCACACTGACATTATGTGAGGTGTATCTTGTAAATGTAGACACTGAAAGCAGTGCATAC